>NC_142682.1:10960747-11173247 GCF_964200805.1 Pocillopora damicornis
ATAATATATCAATGTATTAAAGGAGTGTACTACCCAAAAACTGTTAGTAGAAGTTGTGTAGAATAATTTGCTATGCCTGTGAAATGTTTCTTGTATACAGTATTCAAGGAGTCTTTTTCAAAAATGTTACTGCATTGATTACAACAGAATCACAGACTGAAATATATGGGTCATTTATAACCACATGTTTACATTTTATGAAGGTAATTCACATGCAAGTAAAATAATTCTTTGACATCAACTATCAAAATCAATAAACATGTGCTAAATCAAATATATTAATGATGGACCATATTTTTGTATCCACATCTGTTGCCATCTCCACGGACACATGTAAAAACGACTCGATGCCCGTCTTCGATTTCAGATCTCACGTATTTATCGCCAATTAATTCAAATTCCACTATGGGGTTTCTTTTTGTCAACCAAAATCTCACAGTCCCTGGTACAACATAAGCAAAATCGCCGTTTTCATTCATGATCCGCTCATTCCACTTTGTGCCGATATAACAATCCAGAGTTTCATTTGAAAGAATTTCATATATTAGTTTATTCCTCTGATATTTTTTGGATGAAATCCTCCCAAGACTTTTATAGAAAACATCGTCATCGACTTGAATTTCAATACGAACTTCTGGATCCTCTCTGCGCCCGGAGCACAACTTTCGGTTGATCTCCCTGTAAACACGTTCATAAAAAGTTTGCTGGCGATCGCTGAAGGAATCATCGATTGGTTTTGACATCTGTTCCAATCGCATTACGGGCAAATTATGTTCATCGCAAGGCCTCCATTCGTCAAATTTCTCGCAGTACCCTTTGAAATGAATTTTGCCATGTTTTCTCGCTTTGTCGACCTATATTATCTCTACAGGATAAATATTCTTATCCGTAGTTTTTATTTCCTTGCATTGCTTGGTCTTAGCTTCTACGAATTCGTCAATAAATCTCTTCGGAGTCTTATGCTCCCGCTTCACTCTGTTGGCCGCCATTTTTAACATTGGCGCTCTTTGCATATTTAATTGCTCTGCGCATGTCAGGTGAGTAATACGGTGGCTTGGGACCAATTTAAGCAAATGTTCAGTTTTCTATGGGATAAGTTTGATATGCATATCTAGCTGCGTCATAAACAATGGAATGTGCACTTCTCAATTTGAGATACAGAGAGGGGTCAGGCAAGGAGATCCGATGTCACATTATCTTTTTATTATTGTTGCTGAAGTTCTAGCAACTGCTATTCGTACAACAAATATTCCAGGCATTAAAATAGGAAAAGAGGAGTTTAAATTTGTACAATACGTTGACGATCTTACCGTGTTTGTACCTGATATTGAAAATGCTCAACGTATCTTTAATTTGCTAGATCAATTTAAAACTTGTTCCGGATTGCAGGTTAACTATAAAAAAACTGAAGCTACGTGGATCAGTTGCTGTCGAAACGATACAGCAGCACCCCTAGGGCTAACATGGGTCATTACCGTTAAAGCACTTGGTATAGTTTTCACATATAATGAAATCGAACGATTGCAGAAAAATTTTTATGATAAATTAAAACATATTCGGCTGCAGATACGACTGTGGCGTTGTTAAATCCTTTTTGCTTTCAAAAATGACATGTGTGTTTTCAGTTTTACCAACTCTGGAAGAGTTTATAAAACAACTTAATACTATTATATATAATTTTCTGTGGAATGGACCTGATAAAATAGCTCGATTAGCAGTAGTTAACGACATAAAATTTGGAGGTCTTCGGTTAACAGATATTGAAACGTCTATAATATCATTAAGATTAGCTTGGCTTGCAAGAATTTATTCATCGAGCCGAATTCCATGGAAGGCCTTTTTGGATAACTTGTTGGAAGATTATGGTGGGACTTTCTTTGTTAGCTGTAATTATAATATGAGGGATTATAATATTAATTCATTATTTTATAGTGAACTCCTTAAGTGGTGGGATGATTTTAGAGATGCTTTCTCTACTTTGCCTCTTACTGCGGAAAATATAATTTGGAACAATAAGCTTATTAAAATAGACGGAAAGAGCATTTACTACCATAATTATGTTAAAGCAGGAATCCTATTAACTAATCAGATGCAATTCGATAAGGGAAGTTTAGAGTCATATAATATTGCAACAAATGCAGGATTGAAACAATCAAACTTTAACGTGAGCAGGGATTCAAAGTGCAATTCCTGGCCACTTGAAATTTTTGGATGACAATAGCAGAAAAACTGGTTTATTAGAATTTTGCTGCGGGAAAAAGTGTTTGATCCTGTACTATGTAAAAGTAAACAATTTTACGAATTCCTCATTGCAAAAAAGGGAATAGTATCAAGGGGCTTCACTTAATTGAAAAATGACTGACTTAAATGATATTACTGTGTCAAAGGTTTTTCTCAATTTGCTGTCAGTTTCATCAGAAACCTTTATTAGAAGCTTTCAGTTAAAACTGTTGGATGATATCGTTTTTACTAATAAGCGACTAGCTAAGATAGGTTATGTTCTACAAGATACCTGTACGTTCTGCAAAGTGGAAACAGAAACCATCTACCGTATTTATTCGCCTATAAGCCGAGCGATTTTTCTAACAAATTAAACTGAGAACAGGTAAATTCTCGCCAAGGTAGGGGGTTCGGCTTATAGCCGAGTATTTTCGCCAAAAAAAATTTACGGGTGCTTAGCAAGATTCGAAATTTGACAACATGAAAAACTGGCCAATCAAAAGCGGTCATTCCCACGGTTTGTGTAAACATTGCAATACGATCTGACAGATATCAGCTGATCGAAGCTTTTCATTGTTTTAAAGAAACGAAAGACTTACCTTGACTCCTCTGCTCTGAAAACCAGTCCAGTAGTGTTTGATCCAATTCAGGATACTTTGGCGAAAAGCAGCCCATCGTCTTTCGCTTTGCTGACATTTTAAGCTCACCATTAAACAGGTTCGCTTGATCTTTTCACCAGCGACGCACCATCGATTCACTGATTCCATAATCTCTAGCGATCTAGAATGATCTATGTTTATTCATAACCTACTTTTTGGTTGCATGTTTCCCGAGAGGGAAGCTCCTTTTGTTTTCGGTTTATGTTAATTCATCTCAGTTAATGACACACGTGGAGTACTTTGCAATTATTAGGTCTCGGCTTATAGCCGAATGTTTTGTGTTTATTTTTTATTTCAATGCAACAGCTGCTGACATGAAAAAGTTTAGGGTCTCGGCTTATAGCCGAGATCGGCTTATAGGCGAATAAATACGGTATCACTTATTCTACGAATGTCCTTTTACTCTTCTCTTTTGGGAAAACTTTGAAAACTTCTGGTTTGTACTTTCAGGTAAAAGGGAAAAATTCACGTTGCAAGATGTATATATCGGTAAATTAGAAAAATGTGAGTTATTGAATTATCTTATAACTCTTGCAAAATTGCATATATGGCAAAGTCGAAAACAAGATAAAATTCTAGAATGTGAAGTTTTCTTAAAACAAGTAGACGTCAAATATAGAACTGAGAAATACATTGCTGTTAAAAACAATACCCAGAAACAATTTCAGGCTAAGTGGTTATTATATAGATGGCACTTATTTATAATAAATAATAGTTTACAAATATAATTATAGAATTGTTTAAAAATATAAATGTAATTTATAATTAATAATAGCTTACAAATGTAAATAGAGTATACTGAGAGTCTTGTAAACACTTTATTTTCAAAATGGCAATAAAAAATGTGGAAAAAAAAAGAAAGAAACTCTTAAAATCCAAACACCTATCAACAGATAATTTATCAAAAGTGCCACAAATTTCCCCTATGAATGAAACAATAATAAGAATGGGGGGGGGGGGCCCTTCATTAAAACCTGTATAAGTAAAGAGGCCCTGTCCAGGGAAATTCTAAATAACCAATAGGCTGTCAATACAGCAACATGATCAACATAAAATAACTGCTGACAAGCAAAAAAACTTCCCTCATGAAATTGCAACCGAAAGTAAGATTGATAACTTGACAAATCTTTTAATGGACAAGCTTCAGGTTTTAAAGGTTACATGGCAAACAAGCATACGTCCTCTAACAGGGCCTCAATATAGAAGCTGTTCAATGCAACTACTGCCTCGAGACTATGCAACAGAAGGTCTGTCATACTTTTTCCTTCTTAAAGTTAACTGGACCAAAAAAGAAACAGTAGCAAGCAGTAAAAGGGGAACCAACCCTAACTTGTACCTAGTCATCTGTGCTGGCACATCCTGTTCACTATTCTGCTAAGGCTCAACAGGAACCCTCTAACCTTGTTACCACACCTGCATGTACATGCTGAGGTTCTTGCACCTTTCCAGTGTCTTTTTATAACAATTATTTTCTACAAGGAACATCCTGCTTTTATGAACAGATAAAACGTAAACTGTCATCAATACCACTGTGTACTATTTCAGAGTGCCAGAGTGCCAAAGGTGAAGCATTACTCATAGTACATAAACCATGGTAATTCCACTGGTGGATAAATTCATCCAGAGAAGCCTGTATGGATGGCAAATAAACATAATGGAGGGCAAATATATCCTGTTCATTGGTTGAATCAAGAATACCATCCTCTTCCATGAAAACAAAGAGGTCTCTGTAAAAGAGAGATACCACTCTGTTGACTTCTGCCCATAGACGTTCAATTCTCTGGTTATGAACACTGCGACCACAGATAAAACTTCCCCTATTGAGCCACCTGTTCTAAATTATAAAACTAGCCACATCAACATTTTCAACTCCTCTGTCACCTCGAACACAGAAGGGGAGCCCAAATTCTTGAGTACCATTAAAAAAGCAATGCAATACTGTGTTTGCAAGGTTATTTGCAACGTGATTTGGTTTCTTGACACTAAATTGGTGACCTTCACCTAATTGCACAATTAACAGGATCAATAGCCTGCAAAACTTGCCATATTTTCCATCGTTGAATAAAAATACCACAACCTCTTAAGGCTCCCCATATGTAGGACTCACCTGAAAAAGGAGTCAGGCATAACACATCCCTTATGTTACACTCTAGCTCTTCATCTGAAATGTCAGTGAAAGAATCTTCAAATCCATATTCAAGCCTTTTCCTATAAAGAGTTTTGGGGCTTACACCAAGACACTGTGCTATGGTTGTCCACTGCATACCAGTGTTTCTAAGAACCATGATATGGTCCTTTGTAGTGATGTATCGTGCTCTCCCACCAGAACTTTGGCCTTTGGAAGGCTCCCTCCAAAACATACGACATGCATTGGTGTTAAAGCTTGTGATTTTGTTTCCCAAATCTTGATGAAGCTCCCAGAGGGAATGAAGAAGATTTTGAAACATTTCCTTCAATACCTGACAGCTTTGAGAGTTAGCAAGAACAAGCGAAATAGCAACAACAACTTGGACTTGCCCTTCCAAGCCACCGTACTCAACATACCTGGGGTTATTATAGGCACCGTTCTGCTCTATTTGCAAAACACAGTCTTGAAGAGACAAAAAGAAGTTCTCTGAGTCTTCACCGTTACCTCTCACCAATTTAAAATTCCATAACAATACAGCAACAGTAAGCAGCTGTACAAACATTGTTCCAATATTGATACTTCAGTGCGCCCGCAACTTTTTACTTTGGGAAGGGTTGCTGACCAGTACATAGCACACCCTTATAGTCCGCCATTTTCTTTAGTGCCATGTGTTGTCCCATGTGATCATATTTTGGCACAAAAACACCCGCAGACCAGCTTGATTGACAGAACAATTCTCGATTGACAAAAAAAATTCTCGATTGTTAGGTAAATTCTTGATAGACAAACAAATTCTCGATTGACAAAAAAATTCTTGATCAGCAAAAAAATGTTAGATAGACAATGCGACGAACGTTCAGCAAGTGAACTGAGCTGAAATGAACTGAACTGTTTTGTTTTGTGTGATTATTTACTATAGTTTAAATTCTATTATCGTTTCATTGTTCATTCTTTTAATCATTTATCAGAGCGTATTTGATCGTGTTATTAGCCGCCTATCACGTTTAAAGCCTGTTGCTTACATAATCTCGGTAGTATCACATATCGGAGTGTCGGAGTAAGTTGTCGGAGTATATCCATCTAGAGTTTTCTATCGGAGTTATTGGAGTTTTCGGAGTAACTGGAGTCACTTTCCCACGGAGTTTCTTTTACCCTTTTTACGCAGGATCAAACGTGAGTTTCCTTTGTACATTTAATCGCCTTTTTTTTATCGTTACATTCATTTGTAATTTCCATAGAATCATTTCTGATTACGCAATCATAAATTTCCTTTTAGTTTTCACCGCATTGTAACACGTCGTACTCAATAAAAACTGGAATGAGACGGATATGTATATGTGGTTGACACTCAACGTAATCCCAACACTTGGGTACGCGACAGTGAAAAGTTTGATCGACGTAAAAAGGTAAGCCGTAACTAGTTTAACGCGGAGCCTGAGCGTATCAACAATGGCATGCCGAAGCGACGTTCCGCCGAATACCAGCGAAACCAAGGAGTCCGGAGCTAGGAAGAAAAGAACAGTGAAACCTACGCCAAAGGCTCTACAAAACGCCATAGATAGTAAACGTAAAGAATTAAGTAAATCACGTAAAGAGCTCCTGAGGGTTATGCAATCAGTAGAGCAAAGTGCTAGTCATGAAAGCGAAATCGGAACCGCAGCGTGTGACCTCGCGACAGCGTCCGAAAATTTCGGAAGAATGATGAAGGAATTGCTTGACCTGTACGATCAAGACTTGTATGGGGACTACACGAAAGAGGCCCAGCTTGTGGAGGAAAACGAAACTTTAAAACGCGCCCTCCTCCTTGTCGAAAAGACAAAAAATAGATTAAGTAAGTCGAGCAAATATTTGGAAACACGATCCGTCGCTAGTCGTTCATCTTGTCCTTCATCTCACCTTTCATCCGCCTCAAAATGTAGCAGCACGATGGCTAGGCTACAGGCACTGGCCGACGCTAAAGCAGCCAGAGAAGAAGCCCAGTACGCTCGACTCATAGCGCAAAAAGAACTCGAGCGAAGAACGCGCGACGCTGAAGCGGAACGAACTCGTCAACAGGAAATCGCACAGTTTGAGTCCGAGATGGCGATCTTAAGTGCAGATAAAAAGGCCGCGATAGCAAATGCTAAGCTCGAGGTTTTCAAAGACGCCCGTCGATTGGAGGAAAATTTGGAAAGAGAGTCACAATTACGGGACTTCAAAGTCCCCGAAATTAAAATGGAGCATCGCACATCGCGATGGGTGTACTCTTCTCCCACACTTAGCCCCCCACGCGCGGAAAATGCAACGCGTTACGAGGGTGAACACGATCCGCGAAACACGACGGAGCGAACAAAACCACTATCACCGGCCACCCCGAAATTTGAGTCTTTAAAGAAAATGTCTCAGCGGCCAGAACCTCCCGACCCAAACCCAGATCCACCAGGCCAGAATTCTACTAACGAAGATCGCAGAACGCATCAAGACACGGCCTTCAATCGCCGACCGCCGATGACTTCGACACCTTTCCGAGACGTCACCGGAAGCCAGCTAATCGACTCTCTCACCGCAGTGAATCAACAGATAGTCCCAGGCCTGGCTAGGCAAAACCTCCCAAAGTGCCAACCCGATGTGTTCTCTGGAGATCCTTCCCTCTTTCACCCTTGGAAGAGTGCCTTCAAAGCCATGCTGATAGACACCGATGTGTCCATGATCCAGGAGATAAATTATTTGAGGAGTTTCACCAGCGGACCCCCACAGCGCCTGGTCGACAATTACAGAAAGCAGCAAATGCGCGACCCCGCCGCGTTGCTAAGAGATTTATGGGCGGAACTCGAGAAACGCTTTGGCAGCGCAGCAGTGATCGCCAACGCACTTATGGAACGCCTGTGAAGTACAGCGACATTCAGCGAACACGAGCACGTCAAACTGCAGCAGTTTGCAGATCTCTGCGCGGACATCGAAAGTCAAGTGACATTTCTCCCAGGACTCGAATGCCTTGACTACCCAAGCGCTATTCAACCCATAGCTGAGAAGCTACCGAAATCCATCCGTGCTAAATGGGAGAAGGAGATCTCGAATTATTCCGACAGCCATCGAGGGATGTACCCCCCTTTCTCAAGATTCTCCAAGACCGTCCAGGAGCAAGCTAAGATTAAGAACAACCCCAATGTCCTTGCTGGTAAAGAAACGATCCCTTCCCAAGTTCCCCCGCAGAGACAGCGCGGAGGAAGAGACAATATATCGTTGAAAACAGAGGTTCGGCCCCCAGCTGGAAACAAAGAAGCACCAGGAAAAAGCAAGATGAAGAGCAAACATTGCCCCTATCACGAGAGCGGTGCGCATGACCTGTCAGAGTGCGTTGCCTTCGTGGCGAAATCCCTGGAAGAGCGCACACAGTGGATAATGAACGCTCGCCTGTGCCTTCGCTGTCTCAGCAACGCCCATATCGCGAGTGAGTGCGACACACCCATACAGTGCACCATCTGCGGGGACAAGCGCCACAGCGCCTTACTACACAAGGACAGACGGCCAACCCCCAGACCGGGGAACGGAGCTGTGAACCCCAAATGCACTACACTCTGCGAGCCAACAGGAGGACTATCCTGTAGCAAGACTCTGCTAGTCGATATCTTCAACAAGCGCACCCCCCACATCACGAAGCGCATCTACGCAATCGTTGATGAACAGAGCAACAGCTCCCTTATCACCAGTGAACTAGCGGACAACTTAGGAGCAAGCGGTCCTTTAGAGAAGTACTTCCTGTCCACGTGAAGCAGCGACCGGTAACAGAAATACGGGCGGCGATTGACAGGCGTCGCCGTACGTTCCACAAACGGAGCGGAGTTCACCCTACCTACCCTCACGGAGTGCGACAACATCCCCCAGGACAAGCGTGAGATCCCGACATCAGCTATGGCGAGAAGGTTCCTGCACCTATCGCTCATAGCGAACGAGTTACCTCCGTTGGATGACACCACTGACGTTCACCTGCTTATCGGCCGCGATGCGCCAGAGCTACTTAAAGTGATGGAATCAAGAAATGGCCCCAGCGGAGCCCCCTGGGCACAACGTCTAGCCCTCAACTGGACCATCAGCGGCCAGCTCTGTCTCGACTTCCCCAGCGGTCCAGCCCACGTTCTTACCCGCCTGACCAGTCTGTCCACCGACACTCGGAGAAGGCAAGAAGGTGAAGGCAAATGCTATGAATTGGTCCCCTGCCCGAATCAATTCAAAGTCACGGATCCCCCCTTGGAGCGCGCCGCCGATGGTGTCTTCAAAACCACACAGCATGACAACGAGCCCAGCCTCTCCCTCGAGGACCGCACCTTCCTGGAGATCATGGACAAGGGCATACACAAGAACGCAAGCGGTAACTGGGAAATGCCCCTCCCTTTCCGCGACGAGCACCAGTCCATGCTGAACAACCGCGCCCAAGCCATGCGGCACCTGCAAGGGCTCTTGAAGATGTTTATCAGAAAACCGGAGATGAAAACGGACTACTTGGAGTTCATGGGGAAGATAATCGAGAAAGGCCACGCCTCTCCTGTCCCGCGCGATGAAGTACCGCCTTCCGCTGGCCGTTTCTGGTACCTACCGCACTTCGCGACGTACCACAACACAAAGCGCACCATTTGCGTCGTGTTTGACTCGAGTTGCGAATTTCAAGGAGTCTCGCTGAACAAAGCGCTTCTACCAGGGCCAGACTTGATGAACAACCTCATCGGTGTTCTAATACGCTTCCGAAAGGAGAATGTTGCCGTGATGTGTGACGTGGAGCAAATGTTCCATTCGTTCCATGTCGACCCTAAACACAGAGACTTCCTTCGTTTCCTTTGGTTCGAAGGAAACGACCCGACAAAACCCGTCACGGAGTACCGCATGAATGTTCACCTGTTTGGCAATGGACCGAGCCCCGCAGTCGCCACGTACGGACTCCGCCGAACAGCGGTAGATGGCGAGGAGGAGAATGGAGAAGAGACCAAGAATTTCATATGCCGCAACTTTTATGTAGATGACGGCTTAGCTTCGCTGCCAACCGCGGGACGCGCGATAAAACTGGTGAAAGGCGTGCAAGCCACCCTAGCCACTGCCAAGTTACGACTGCACAAAGTTGTTTCTAACTCCGTTGAAGTCATGGAAGCATTCCCAACCGAAGATTGAGGCAAAGATGTGCGTGACTTAGACCTGCGCTGTGACAGTCTACCAGCACTACGGTCACTCGGAGTTTTCTGGGACCTAGAGACAGACACCTTCACCTTCGAAGTGTCCCTGCCAGAAAAACCGTTTACTAGAAGAGGAGTTTTGTCTATTGTCAACTCTGTATACGACCCGCTCGGTTTCGTGGCACCCATCATGCTCGAGGGGAGAAAGATACTTCAGCAGCTGGTACTTATGGGAGAACGGAGAGCTGAGAACAAAACCCCCTTAGCTTGGGACGACCCCCTTCCCACTGTTATGATGAACAGATGGACGCGTTGGAGAGACTCTCTCGTCGAACTCCAGCACCTGTCCGTTCCCCGCTGCTACCACCCAAGAGAATTCGGGACAGTAACCAGAGCCGAACTGCACGCCTTCTCAGATGCTAGTCAGGATGCCGTAGGAGTAGCTGTCTACCTCTGCCAGCTGAACGAAGCGAACGAGATCTCGACGTCACTTGTCTACGGCCAAGCAAAAGTTGCCCCTGTTACCCCTACCAGCATACCACGACTGGAACTGTGCGGAGCAGTGCTAGCAGTCCAAGCAGCTCAAAGAGTCCTTAAAGAAATCGACATGGAGATCACTGAGGTGATATACTACACCGATTCAAAGGTAGTACTCGGCTACATCGCGAATGAAAGCCGCCGATTCTACGTTTACGTGGCCAACCGAGTACAGCTAATCAGGAGTCTGTCTACCCAGGAGCAGTGGAGATACGTGGAGAGTGAGCAGAACCCCGCAGACTTGGCCACTCGCAGAGTCCCTCCCGACAAGCTGATGGAATCGAGCTGGCTCAAAAGCCCAGAATTCCTTAAGAAACTGGAGAGCACCCTTCAAACAGATGAAATCGCCAGAGACGGAGAAAAGAAGGTCTACTTACGGCCTATAAAAGAACTCATCCTGTTGCTGCCAAACAACGGAACAGACGGTGCAGATCCTAGCCCAGCATAGATCATGTGTACCAAGTAGCAAGGATTAACCTCGTAATCCTTGGGCGAGGAGTGTGACGAACGTTCAGCAAGCGAACTGAGCTGAAATGAACTGAACTGTTTTGTTTTGTGTGATTATTTACTATCGTTTAAATTCTATTATCGTTTCATTGTTCATTCTTTTAATCATTTATCAGAGCGTATTTGATCGTGTTATTAGCCGCCTATCACGTTTAAAGCCTGTTGCTTACATAATCTCGGTAGTATCACATATCGGAGTGTCGGAGTAAGTTGTCGGAGTATATCCATCTAGAGTTTTCTATCGGAGTTATTGGAGTTTTCGGAGTAACTGGAGTCACTTTCCCACGGAGTTTCTTTTACCCTTTTTACGCAGGATCAAACGTGAGTTTCCTTTGTACATTTAATCGCCTTTTTTTTATCGTTACATTCATTTGTAATTTCCATAGAATCATTTCTGATTACGCAATCATAAATTTCCTTTTAGTTTTCACCGCATTGTAACACGTCGTACTCAATAAAAACTGGAATGAGACGGATGTGTATATGTGGTTGACACTCAACGTAATCCCAACACTTGGGTATGCGACAGACAAAATTCATTCTCAATCTATCAAAAAATTCTCAACCAATAAAAAATTTTTGACCTATGAAAAATTTTTCTTGATCCTTTAAAATATTTCTGGACTTACCACAAATATTTCTCATCAGAGAGAATGTTTTCTCAACCAATGAAAAAGTTTTCTCAATCATCAAAAATATTTCTGGACCATTGAAAATACATCTCAAAAGACAGAATTATTTCTCAGCCGACAAAATTATTCTTGACTACTTTTGTCCAG
Organism: Pocillopora damicornis; assembly: GCF_964200805.1. Lineage (NCBI taxonomy): Eukaryota > Metazoa > Cnidaria > Anthozoa > Scleractinia > Pocilloporidae > Pocillopora > Pocillopora damicornis. Next base: position 10,972,719 of record NC_142682.1, read on the forward strand.
TATGGCTTTCCATACAGACACCTTTGGAATCTTGCGACGTAGAGAAAGACCTTGGTGTGTGGGTGTCAAGCAATCTTACCTCGGACAAACAAGTATCTGAACAGTGTGGAAAAGCCAACAAACTCCTCGGGTTTGTGCGCCAAGTTTCTAGGTCATCAAAAGCACCCAAACGCGTCGTACACTGTACCTTTCTATTGTCTGGTGCCATCTCAGCTATGCAACCTGAATATGGTTGCCACAGTCCATTGCCCTAGTAAACCAAGTTGAAAACGTGCAGCGCCGTGCAACAAAACTAATTTTGAAGCTCCCCTTCCATTGCGATGTTACCTATAAGACCCACCTCCAAGTAACAAATCTGTTGCCCAGCTCATACTGGCATGAATTTTGGGATATAGTCTTTTTCTACTAAGCTGTTAACACCTTAGTCTTCATAGATAGTGAAGCTTTACCTGTAAGCAGGCAATTTACAAGATCCACTAGGTCATCGAGCAGCAGTGCCTTTACTTATATTCCTAGGAGATGTAGAACTGTTACATATTGACATTCATTTTTCATATGCGTGTGCCACACATGGAATGTTCTTCCTGCTGGGCTATGCACAAATCACATCTCTCTAATCTCCTTTAAAAGTTTAACTTCAATATTACAAAAAGGCTCTAAACCTGTACGACGTTGATGACATTAGAACCTGGAGAACAATCTTTCCTAGGTGCAACACAGTGAGGTCTCAACGAGCTGCTTCTAGCAATTTAAACTTCCTTTTTGTTTCCTCCTAAGTTTTATGCTTACATATTTGTAGATTTAGTTATTAAAGTATTTTTTTACATAGATAATTAAGGAGCGCCAGTACCGGTCAGCGGTATCTGGGTTGAGCATGCGCTTTTGACGGCTTTTCTCGTCGTCGCGTCGGCCATATTGTTTGTTACTCGTTCGGAGTCTAGTTTCCCTGTTGCGATTAAAGCCTTTCACTATCTGGACGTGCCTTGGTTCATTGTGTTAACTCTCCTACTGGCGTGGTGGCAGTGTTCGGTTCTACCCAGGCCATATTTTCGCCGAAGAAGGCTATTTTTCGCCTCGTCCACGTGAGCCCTAAACGTGAATTATGGCTGCAACACACCGTGCACCGAAGCAGTGGTGCCTCTCCAAAGTGGAATCTATCAATTCCTTTGAAAACTGGAAGCAAAACCTCATTTACACTCTTTCTTTGGACAGCAACTTCGCCCCCTTCCTCGCAGATGGATTCACATGGTTAAAAAAGACCAGGGGTCAGCCGCTTCGAGGTCTTCACAACGATGGCGAATCAGTGCCATTAGCTCGTCGCCTGACAGCCCGCCAAAAGGTTAACTTCCTCGAGCTGATGTTAGGACAGATCGCCAACTATTGTCCAATTATCTCTCGAAATACTCTGGTGAAAAACTCTACATCCCTCGAGTTCATCTGGCAAACCATCAGACAGCACTTTGGTTTCCAAGTCACCGGGGCTCAGTTCATTGACTTTTCCGAAATACACCTAGCTGCTGATGAGCGCCCCGAAGATCTGTACCAGCGCCTCACAGCATTCGTAGAAGATTCATTGCTACGTGCCAACGGCTTAACCCACAATGGCCAAGCAGTGCAGGAGGATGAGGAGTTAACCCCTACACTCGAAAACTTTGTGGTCCTCACTTGGTTACGCCTCATTCACCCCAGTCTCCCACGACTGGTTAAGCAGCGATATGGTACAGAATTGAGATCCCGTACTCTTGCCTCGATCAAACCTGAGATCTCGCAGGCCCTCAATTCCTTACTCGAGGAAATTCGCACGTCGGATGATGCCAGAATCCTGCGTGCTGCTGTTGCAGACGATTTTCGTCGCCCTCGTCAGAGTAACAGGGGTGTTCCCAGAGCCCGTCCCAGACAACCCCGCCAAGACAAGGTCTGCCCTCTATGTAAACAGGCTGGCCGTTCTATGACAAACCACTTCCTCAGTCAGTGTACCTTCCTCCCCGACAGTGACAGGCGTTTCATGGTGAAAGCACGACAGATCGCCGGCATCCTTGACAATGACCAAGAAACTGAGACCAGTCCTGATTCTGATTCACCAGACCCTGACACAACATTGCCAGGCCCGGACATGGTGGCCTACCGTGTGCAGACCCGCCAGTCCCCTTACATGGATGTCTTTCATGATCATCGAGTCGTGCGCGTCACCCTCGACAGCGGTGCAACTGGAAATATGATACGCCGTTCAACCGCAAAACACCTCGGCTGTCCGATAATCTCAAGTGCCCAGTCCGTCCAACAGGCTGATGGCTCGTCTCAGCTCCAGGTGATAGGAGAAATTCGTACCACCTTCACCCGGGACCACACAAACTTCGCGTTTGAAGGTCTCGTAGTTGAGAATCTTGATGTTGAGGTACTTGCCGGTACCCCCTTCATGGAGACGAATGACATCGCTGTCCGACCCGCTAAGAGAGAGGTACTACTAGGCAATGGCTCCGTCTACACGTATGGGTCCAAATCCCCACCCAACCCTCATGCAACCGCACGTAGAGCATTTGTCCTACGTGCCCCTGCTCCATCCCAGACAGTGTGGCCTGGAGAGTTCATGGAAGTACGTCTACCAGACGATGCACCTTCTGACTCGGAGTACGCACTAGAGCCTCGCATCGACGCACCCAGTGCACACAATCTGAAGCCATCCCAGTTGTGGCCACAACCTGGTGTCGTTTCCAGCGTTGCCCGAGCCATACGGATTCCTAACCTATCAAGCGTACCCCGCACTCTCAAGCGCCACAAACACTTCTGCCAAGTCATCCCTGTTTTTGAGCCCCCCGAAGTCCCATCATCACCCCCACCTACTGCTCAGCGCCCGTTGCCGCCCTCCAGTACACGTTACTCTGCATCCGTTCAGGTTGATCCAGACAACACCCTTCCCCAAACCGTTCGTGCAGACTTCCAATCACTACTTACAGAGTACGACACTGTATTTGACCCGCAATTCCCTGGATACAATGGAGCCGCTGGCGCATACAAGGCCAAAGTCAACATGGGTCCTGTCGAACCTCCTCAGCGGAAGGGTCGCCTCCCCCAATACGCACGGGATAAGCTCATCGAGCTCCAGGAAAAGTTTGACGACCTAGAGAATCTTGGAGTCTTCCGCCGCCCCGAAGATGTGGGTATCACCATTGAATACCTCAATCCATCTTTCCTTGTAAAGAAGCCTAATGGTGGTTCCCGTCTCGTCACCGCCTTTTCTGATGTGGGCAGATACAGCAAACCACAACCATCCCTGCTACCTGATGTTGACTCCACATTACGGCTCATCGCCCAATGGTCACACATAATTGTCACTGACCTTACAAGCGCTTTCTACCAGATCCCTTTAGCCAAAGAGTCCATGAAGTACTGCGGTGTCGCCACCCCCTTTAAAGGCGTACGGGTGTATGCCCGCTCCGCTATGGGAATGCCTGGCTCAGAGACTGCTCTAGAGGAGGTTATGTGCCGTGTTCTAGGCCCCTTACTTCAAGATGGAGCCGTGGCCAAGATCGCCGATGATTTATACTGCGGGGGCAACACCCCTCAAGAGTTACTCCACAACTGGAAGAGGGTCCTGCAAGCTCTTCACAAATGCAACCTGCGTTTGTCAGCCCACAAGACCATAATCAACCCCAAGTCAACCACTATCCTTGGTTGGATTTGGTCTCCCGGTACCCTGTCTGCCAGTGCCCACCGCCTCAACACCCTCGCCACGTACCCTGTGCCAAACACCGTTGGTCGTTTGAGATCGTTCATTGGTGCGTACAAAGTCCTGTCTCGTGTTATCCCACGGTGCTCTAGTTATCTAACCCCGCTGGATGCCGTCACGGCTGGACGTACTTCACAAGAATCCATCACCTGGTCTGATAGTCTCAGGGCTGCATTCCATGACGCTCAGAAGGCCCTATCCTCAGCCCTCTCTATCACCTTACCTAGACCTGAGGACCAACTATGGGTCGTCACCGATGGCGCAGTCAAGGACCCAGGAATAGGCGCCACCCTCTATGTGACGCGCAACAACAAGCTACACATCGCCGGTTTTTTCAGCGCTAAGCTGTGGGGCACTCAGACAACGTGGCTTCCATGCGAAGTAGAAGCCCTCTCCATCGCTGCGGCTACAAAGCACTTCAGTCCATACCTCATCCAGTCATCCAATAAAGCCTGTATCCTAACGGACAGTAAGCCATGCGTCCAGGCTTATGAGAAGCTATGCCGCGGCGAGTTCTCCGCAAGTCCTCGCGTATCTACTTTCCTGTCAGTTGTCAGCCGCTACCAGGCCTCAGTGCGACACGTCTCCGGCGCCTCTATCCTCCAGTCAGACTTCGCGAGTCGAAACGCTGCCCCTTGTGAGAATGAAACCTGTCAGATTTGCCTGTTTATCGCCTCAACCAGAGATTCTGTTGTCCGAGCCGCGACTGTCCAGGACATCCTCCAAGGCAATGCCCGCCTCCCTTTCACCAGCCGTCCGGCCTGGTTGGCCATACAGTCTGAATGCCCAGACCTACGCCGCACACACGCACACCTTGTCCAAGGCACAAGGCCTTCCAAGAAGCTCACAAACATCAAGGACGTCAAACGCTATTTGCAGGTCGCCTCAATCGCAAGTGATGGCCTGCTCGTCGTCCAACGTCATGATCCCTTGTCACCGACCAGAGAGTGTATTATTGTCCCTCGCCAGGCCTTGGATGGCCTCTTGACAGCCCTTCACATTCAGCTCAGCCACCCTTCTTGTCACCAGTTAAAAATGGTTGCCAAGCGCTATCTGTTTGCCCTCGACCTGGACAAGGCAGTCTCCCGTGTTTCCGATGGATGCCACTCCTGTGCAGCAATTCAGAGATCACCAACAGCACGAATTGACCAGTCCACTTCGCCTCCACCTGAAACTATTGGGCAGTCCTTTGCGGCAGATGTCATAAAACGTTCTCGCCAACTTATCTTTGTACTCCGTGAAACAGTGACCTCTTACACGTCCAGTCTCTTTCTTGAGAACGAACGCCACCAAACTTTGCGTGATGCCATTATAAAGCTTTGCGTGGAAGTGCACCCCATGGATGGTCCACCTGCTGTGATCCGCACCGACCCTGCTCCCGGATTCAAGGCCCTTGTCAATGATTCACTCTTACAGAAACACAGAATCACAATTGAGCTTGGCCATGCCAAAAATCCCAACAAGAACCCCGTTGCAGAGAGAGCAGTCCAGGAATTGGAGAATGAGCTGTTGCGTCAGGAGCCTCTCGGTAGTTCTGTCTCTCCCCTCACCCTTGCCGTAGCCACTTCAGCCTTAAACTCACGTATCCGTTCAAGAGGGCTTTCCTCTCGAGAAATGTGGACCCAGCGGGATCAGTTCTCAAACAAGCAGTTACCCCTCGCAGATGACCACATAATTTCCCTCCAGCATGAGCAGCGTCTCTCCAACCATCCCCTCAGTGAACGTTCCAAAGCTCCTGGTCAGTCAAGGCGTCCTACCCCCCTGATCGATATTGGTGATCTTGTGTACCTTCATTCTGACCTCAACAAGTCTCGTGCTCGTGACCGCTATCTCGTTGTAGCCATTGATCCTCCATTCTGCAACATCAAAAAGTTCATTGGATCCCAGTTGCGAAGTTCATTGTACCATGTCAAGCTATCTGAGTGCTTCAAGGTCCCATCTGACTTGGGTGATCCCTTCCGTGCCTCTCCGACCCTACGCATACACTACTCTGATTCTGACGACGAAGATGGTCCTACTACAACGACTCACCCCCCCCCCTCTTTGCCTGCCATCCCTGAGGCCATCGCAGCTTCCACACACCCACCAGTTGTCAACCCTCAGTCTTACAGTCCAGCCCCTGCCTCTCCCGTTGACCATACCATGGATGATTTCGCTACACAGTCGCCCTGCCCTGATCCTTCCCCAGTGGAGTATGCAGCCACCTCAGCGGTGCCTTCTCCGCCTGCCCTACGGAGATCATCGCGCACCCGCCGTCCTCCTTCTCGTTTTGCAGATTATGACACTGAACTTTGAACACCGATCTTTAAACTCTGAACTTTGACTCGCCCGCGCGTGTCAATTTGTTAGTTAGTCTTAAGTGTATGTTAAATTGTTTTTAGTTCTTGTTTCTCCTTAAAAAAAAAAAAAAAAAAAAAAAAAAAGGAAAGAAGTCACGCCAGTACCGGTCAGCGGTATCTGGGTTGAGCATGCGCTTTTGACGGCTTTTCTCGTCGTCGCGTCGGCCATATTGTTTGTTACTCGTTCGGAGTCTAGTTTCCCTGTTGCGATTAAAGCCTTTCACTATCTGGACGTGCCTTGGTTCATTGTGTTAACTCTCCTACTGGCGGAGGGATCCGCTGTAATTGGCTAGGCTGTAGTGGTCTCCCTGCCTAATAACTTTTGTATTCTTTTTTAACAATTTGTATTCTAGTCAGGCAAAGCCCAATAAATAAATGAAATAACATTTGTAAATAGTTTGTAAATTGTATATTGGGTTGCATTACTATTATTTCATACCACATCCTTTAATAGTAAGCTATTATTGCTTATAGTGTATTGCAGTTTTTCATTTCTTATAATGTAAATACTAAACAGGTGAAAACCCAATGCGTGGATACATTGTTAATAAACCATTATTATTATTATTATTATTATTATTATTATTATTATTATTATGTAGCATATGCCTCAAATTTTAATTATAGATCTTATTGAATATAGCTGTTCTGTTTAATCTATCTAATTTGAAACACTTTTCATAATTTCTCTATTTTTTGTAGTCTTGTTATGGATAGAGATTGTAAATAGTAGTTCTTAGAAATTTCTTAGATGTTTAGTTGCAGTGACATGAATACTCAAACTTTCTGTCAACATAGCATAGAACGTTCTAATAGGTTAATATGTAACTGTGATGTAATTCTATTAGAATAGTTAAGTTGTAAGCATCTAGAATGTTCTAAAATACTTTGTCAATATATATAAGGACTCCGTAATCTAGAAGTAATCACTTAATTTCAAACTGAGACGGACTGGTCCCAATGAAGTTCCATCAGAAAAACAATCTGCCAATTTAAGATAAAATAATTCAGAAGAGAAAGAAGTCATTGCAGCTCAAGTCACAGCTTGTTAAAAGAGAAATTCCACCACCAGGAGCACCATGGATTGAAGACTTGAGTCAGTTCCCAGAAGTTGTATACAATTAGGGCAACAAACATTGAGTTAAGTTCTTTTATCAAGAAGCTCAATGTGAAAACGTTTTTTACCCGACCTTTGAATGCAATCAGGATCCAATATAGGATGTATAAAGAAGTCAGACAAGCAAAGAAACAGCACAATTCAGTTACAGTTAGTCCACAGGTGTCAAAGAATTCCTTTTCCCAACTCTTCAAGCAATCATACATGAAGTGTCAATACAATGTAATATAATCCTTGTGAATATTTTACATTGAAAAGTACAAGGTTCTGCATGAAGGACATTCTACTCAGTGAGGAAGAATTTCAGGGTATGTTGTGTAGTTAACCATTATCAAGTAATTTGAATGACAAATTATTGAGAACATAAGTAGTAGTTATACCATTTTTTTGCTTTCTAGGTTACTACTTTGATAGAGCACTTTCACATAAAACCAAAATTAGTATTTATTTGTCATTTTTGTCATTTTAAGTAACTTGTGTTGTGTAATTCTAATTCTGTAATAATGGCAAACTAGAGACATTATACTTACTATTATTACTACTGATTTATCAATCTATTTTTCTATAACTGTGTAATTATTACTCAGGGAGACCATGTCAGTTGCCATACAGAGTGACAGCACAAGCAGAATGGCTATGTAATAAGTAAAAGGGTTTTAACTAAACATGTTGCAGTAGCTGTATACAGGAAAGCCACTGCGGGCGACCAAAATTTCTTGATATGCATCAAATTACATGGAGGTAATTAATTGACACATGCTGTTGTATGTTTGTGTTTCTTTACATGAAGAAGTTTGTCTCTTTTTCCAAATTAGTGATGTTGAAGTAAAGGCCTTAAAAAAGTTCAAGAAATTCATTTTCCAGTTATGGAAAAATCACCCCTAATCTGTTGCCTTGTGCAGTGCAGGGAAACATACTGGATTGATTCTCTCCTTTCAGTGATGCTCATTTTTGCTGCACAGCAGATTTGTAATGGGGATGACACTAACAACATGTGCATGGACTTAGCCATTCTTGATTGGGTAACAAACTAACATTGTTCATTCTGAAAAATTACTTTGGCACTTTTTGGATTCACTGCTCTCTCACTTATTGACTTATTTGTCTTACATAATGAAAATGTGAATCGAGAAGCATCATCCCTGCAGATGTACCAACATGCCAGGCATCCAAATCACTTGGCAAAGACAAGGGTGCTTCCTTAAAAGACATTTAAATTCCAGGAAACTATCTAGTTTTTTATTCTAAACAACTGATGTCTCTTGGTAGAGACCAGGGTGCTTTCTTCAAGGACATTTAAATTCAGGGAAACTATCTGGTTTTTTAATTTAAACAACTGATGTCTCTTCTGAGATAATTACAACTAGGAGCTGCAATGTCTAGTAAAGTATGTGAGGTCAATAGGGAGGATCAAACCACCAAATGCTAACGCTAAGTAATCAAAGCCTGACGTTTTACACTAGGTATTTTCCAAGTAGATTTACTCTCTGATGTTTTTACCTGTTACTTTTCTTTGTAGTGTATATCTTTTCCTAACTTATCCAAAAGTCATTATAATTTGCTGTATGAACATTGTAAAATGGACCATGAACAATCTAGTACTTTTGCTCTCTTTGATATGGCATTTGTATGAGAATTTTATCATTCCCTTTTATGCCCCATGTAACGAATACCAGGAAGGTTTGGAATATAATTCTATCACAAAAACATGACAACTTTATGTACTACATGGATAAGATAATCCTGCTGATAAATATCCAAGTTAAGCTATTTGCACTTAAGTTAATACTGATATACTGGAAAACGAATATCTTCCATCTGTAAATGTTTTAATGAGCCATTTGCAGAACTGTCTCAAGCAATTATTGTAAGTTGTATTTTATTGTAGACCAATCAGTGATTTGATACGCAAAATGTGTTCAATTTAAGTATTCTTTACCACTCATCTGTTACAGAGTTCTAAAAAACTGCAAAAACTGCTCTGAATCAACTGCATATGCTATAGATTTCAACAAAACTGCAAAATGTTGGCCAGTGGATCCAAAAAGTTGCCTACCAAGTGACCAGCCTCACACTGCATCATCCCACATGTCCACAACCTATCAGCAATTAAAAGAAACAACAACTACACAATGAATTATGTCAGTCTGACTCTACAAACATCAAAGACAGAAATGCATGAAATCCTGCTCCACTCATTGCAAAACATTCACTCTTATTCCAAAGCCACGAAAACAGGACATGGGTAAAGCTACAAGACTCTGGCTACACCAAAGGCAAAAGATCATCATTAATGACTTAAATTGAGTCACCAAAGCAAACAAGTTTGAGATGACTAGAGCAGTCGTGACTACATTCTGGGGGTACTTCCTTATTAATCCCAATACCTCGGCTTCTAATGGCTATTTCACCCTCAAAATTTTTCTCATTTTGTGCAAATAGGTCTTCTTGATGTAGAAATAATAAAAGTTATATCCCTTTTAAATAAACCTGAGGAAAAAAATTCTGTTTCCAAAAAATATGACTTGACGCTCATGTAACGTGCAAGAGACACAATGGTCGTACAAGTGTATTTTGAATAATTTCCCAACACAAACAACAAACACACAAATCTTACAAAATTCCGTTTAGAAATCAGAATAACAAAGGCAAATGCACACAATAGCTTTCAGATACTTTTCTTTATTAGAAGTTCTTGAAAAACTTCATGTTTACACTGACCCTTCATTGTAACGCTTCACATTTTTCTGAAAGGCAGTTTCTGAAATAGCTCGTTATGGCCCAGCAGGTCTCCAAATAAAAAATAAAACATGTCAGATGAATGGGTTGTACGTGATTGATTGTGTGTCAAAGTTTAAAGTCAAAATACAAGGCCAGGACCTGACTAGAACAAATTGAAAGACTGAAAAAGAGTCTGCACTGCACTGGTAGTGTCCAAATTAGCAAAAGACTCACCACTTCCTTCTTAAATTTTGCTGTTCCTAAATCAAGTATTGCACTTTGATGAAGCAACATATCTTGGGCTTGTAATAACCGACAACTGTAAGCATTTTAATTTATTTTAGCTGTGAGTGATGCTGAAACATTTTGCACCATGATGCTGTGCTCATGAAAATCTCCCATCAAAGATCCACCACAACTCTGGTGCAGTGGAAACGTTTTGTTTCGTTCTCATGACAAACAAGCAGGGGGTCTCAAGGGATTCTTAAGAGCTAAGATCAGTATGACTAATACACGTGTTTTGAGTGAATGTATAGGTCACCTGGTCAATGATTACAGAAACAAAAGGAAAAAAATTATACAGTTTCACATAAGAAAGCAGCCCAGGAGCAAAGAGAGATTGAAAAGAGAGAAAGGAATTGGCTGCATAATCAAGAGTGTGGGAGAGAAGAGAAGAAAATCACAAATCGACCTTGCATCAAGTGAAACTTACAAGACAACCACTGAAGAGATCACTCAAAAGAATAACATGAAACAAGTCAGGGATGAGGCACACACTAAAGTCCAAGCAAGGAAAGATATAATACCAGACAAATATCGTGAAAGAAAGGAAAACCAGAACAAAGATGGCGCCCTTTGAGAAAGAATGACCTCGATATGCAAACAGGACAGCAAAGAAGTGGTGAATGGATAAAGTTCATCTGCTTGCCCTGCCAGAAGTCAGAGCAATGATACAAAAGAAAGATTTATCAGCTGAAGTCAAGGGATGTGGAACAAATTGTTATCTCTCCACAACTTAGTGTATAGGTGTCTTAAAATAGTGATATGGTTTTGATTGTAAATAGTGTTCTGGCAACTTAAGAAATTTGTATAGATCAAAAAAGTAGTTATGAGTGCATTTATTCTTGGGGATTATACTTAGGGTTAATTATCATTAATTAATTAATACTTTACTCAATATTCAGTATTAATTAATAATTATTTTATCAATATTTTATTATTTGATTAATATTTTTATTAAATTTGTAACATACTGTATGTGTTAGAGTATCCCCAATTAGTGCCTTGGCACTAGAACAACTAGACACAGAAATAAAGGTTATGTATGTATTTATGTATGTATTAGTTAAAAAAGAAACATCTCCATTTCAGCTGTTCAGTTATTTTAAGGATCTCCTGAAGGTGTATCCAAGCCACTCCTTTATGGCTTACTAGCAGTAGGAACAGCTTGATAATTTTCTGGAACACCTCCCTGTTGATCATGTTGTCTGTATTCAAGATTATTTAGAGGGATACACATGCAGGAAGCAAGATGAAACCCAAAGTGAATGCTTTGATGTTGATAAAGTTTCCCTGCATGTTTCCATTGTTTATTGCCATGCAGTTGAGCTCATTATGGTGTCAAAAGCACAGAAGAAGACCCCTATACCATTAAAGAGCACCTCTTAGTGATTTCAAATGAGCCCAGCCAAGATTACAACAGTGTGCATCATGTTCAGGAGCTCATAAACAAGTACCTCACACAAAATCTCATATACATTATGATAAAGATGCATGAATAAACTGATGGTTGTGCTGAACAGTACAAATCCAAGATTACACTGCTTGGGTGACTTGTCCCACTCTCTCACTGACTTTGGCTATTTGATACAGTTTAATTTCCTGAAACATCTCATGCCAAAGGGGAGCAGGATGCTGATGGATCACATATCATGCAGAAACTCAGCCAGGCAGTGCCTCAAAGGGCTGCCATCATTAAAGATGCTAAGACCATGTATGATCTCCTGGTCGAGAACTTTTCCCATCCAGCTGCATCAAGCTTTAATGCATGCATGAAGTCTGCTCAGCTTAATTGGCATGTCTTCTTTTATGTTCTTGTCACTGGAGAGGGTGCTGTACAACAGAACAGACCAGGGTGCCACTTTAAAACATTAAAGGGCATCAGGAAATTACTCTGTGTCAAGTCTTTGCCCCAGCAAGAGAAGCTATTGGTTAGGTTCGTTCCGGTTAGTGTGAACTGCCTCATGGATGACCGTGTTTTCCAGAAGTGCTGGCGGCCAGTGTTTTCACAAGCTATGCACAACTCAAGTGCCAGCTACTTCTGTTACACAAAACCACAGAAAATTATTCTCTTTTTTGGAAGATAATTTCAAGCGTAACTTGAATTTGTGCTTCAAAAACAGTAAGCGAAAATGTTATTTTTTCTGAAGGAAACAATAAACAATAGCTATCCAGTGTTAGACATATGCAAAAGTTACAAATGAGGTGTCAGAACCTTGTCAAACTCAGGCATTATTTCGCTTCACAACTGTTTGCTTTCAAAATTTACCAGTTCCATTTTGTTAGGATCCATGTAGTTTCTTTAATCGCATATTTGGTTTCTTTTCTCAGAGCAATATCAAGCACTTTTTAGAAAATCATGTATGCAAAACCACTTTATTTCAATTTCTTTTTTCATTCACTTGAATTCAGTAATATGTGTATTTGTTTCAAAAGTGAATTTAAGCTATTACAGTAGCGAATGGATGGAAAGCATCAAAAAGTTGTAGAAAAATTAATACAACTATGCTATTATATTCCTACAAATTAAGTGAATTAATTATTGCAGTTATCTAGTATTGATCATTTCATTGTCAAGATGTGAATTCCAAAGAAATAAAACTAACCATTCAAAGCTGCATAACTCCATGCAAACAACCAGGCACTGTTAAACCACAGGCCTGATAAACCTTATTTTAGAAAAAAGGCCAGAATCTGAAATTGGTCATGCCCACAAAGTATTGTGGGTAAATGGAAAAACTGCTTTTATATCACATAACTGTAGTTTTTTCATGAATTTGCTTGAAACAAACATTAAAAGCAAAAGTACACATAGAGAAACAACAAATAGAGCATTTTAGCATTTAAAGGATTTTTTGGCCTATTTAATGCAAATTGGAGTCATGATGGTGCAACTCATCCAAGTATAACTTCAACTATGCTTACTTGGACCCTCACACCAACCAAAAAGTCAATATACTGGACATCTTAACCAACCACATAATAGGGGACAAATGGCTGTAAAAGCAAAGATATACACATGAAAAACCCCATCATTGTTAGTGCAAATTACTGAAATTACATGATGCAGTTCTAGCAGAATACAGCATCAATCCCATTCAACATCTGGGAAGAACACATCAAAAAGTCCTCCCAAGGCTGTGCTTACACCATCCATCCTGTCACCACATGTGTTTGGACAGGCTCTAAAGAGCTGCCTATACAAACCAAAACTACAGTCCAAGTTCTGACTGACAAGAAAGAGCTCCAAGCCATCCAAGTCAAATCAGTGCAAGATGAAGAACACAAAGGTTACAATAGCACCAGCTTTTTTTCTTGCAATTACCATGAGCTGAAGTTCAAATTACTGGGTAAGATAATCTATCTACCCTTAACTTTGGAGATGAAATTTTAACAACTTCAGGTCAAGACATCCTGACATTGGTCAAAAACTGTTTTCAAGATCTTCTTTTCCTTGAAATTGTTGTAATTACATAACTTAACTACATCTGCTGTAGCCAAAGTAGTGTCGTAAATGGAACATTTACTGATACTTTTTTTTTTATTTCCAAGACCAAAGAAGAAAAATTGTTGTCAGTTCCACCTATACTGCTTGTACACTGGAACTAAACTTATAAATATTCTTTTTAATCTAGAGCTATAGGGACTTGGAATAATTTACACATATCTGTGATTCCTGAATCACAAAATGAATTTACAGCCATTATATCAAGAAAGTAGAAATTTATATTGTATATATCATATTTTATTGAAATTATGTTCATGTATCTAATTGCATTTTTATTTATTGTAATTATTTATAAATTCACCACCTTATTTAATTAATTGCAACCTCTGCAGTAGTGTAGTATTTACTGTTTTAGAAGTATACTGATAAAAGTAAGTAAGTAAGTAACTTTATTTAACCACATATCGCATATGAGCGAATAGGTTGTTTAAATGCAAATGTGTCATAAAAATTGACATAATTTACATGTATAAGTAATGAGTAATAGGTAAGAAATAAAAATTAATTATCTAGAATGAATAATTGCTATTAAAGTAATCAATAACTTAATAAGAGGGAATGTCGGTGACTAGACTATTTGTTTACAAAACAAACAGCTGCAGTCATATGATGAGGACAACTGTATGTCTTACAAATTTTTCCTAAATATAGAAAGGGATTCCGACATCCTTATTTTGTCTGTCAGATTGTTCCATTGTTTGCTAGCCTGGTACATAAAAGAATGTTGCACATAAGATGAGGTTGGTCTTGGAAGAACAACCTTAAGATGGCCACGTAGGCTGTAACCATTACTTCGCAGAGAAAACATGTCCTGAATGTATTTCGGTGTCTGGTTGTGAATACTTTTATATACAAGTATAAGTGCTTGTTCTATGCGTCGATGTTCTAAACTTTTAATATTTGCAGTTTTCAATAAATCTCTTTGTAAGCAGTCGATTTAGAATAATTGAGAAGAGTCCTCAGATCAAAAGTGTAAACATATCAGGTCTGCGGTTATAGGTCTCGCGCATGCGTTATGCAGGGACACATGGCAGGCTCGACGTTGTGTGGTTATCGTTCTTGTTTTGAGGAATTCTGGTTGTACCACTGTTTACAATAAAAGTAAGTTGACAGTAACTGAGGCCCACACAATCACATTACAAAAAGATCAAAGACTTGTCACCTGACCATGCAATGTGTGAAAATGACTCCAACTTCAAACGAACTTCATTACTGAATCAATCCACCTCCTTCATCAAGACCCTACGGAAATAAAGGTTAAATTTTCTAATATTAATGTAACACTGGCCTTATTCTTTCGAAGGGTGGATAACGCTATTCACAGAATAAATCTCTATCCAGAGGATAGCGCAGTACGTTTCCGTAGCCCATATCCGCTGCATAGCGATTTATCCATCCTTTGAACAACTGTAACCTAGTGAAAAATTTCATAAGTCTTTCATATAACACCCTGAAAGGAGTCTCCGAGTTATGTTCACGACCTTGCAGAAAATAATTCAATTTTTGGAGTTCCACCTGCGAACACCTCGAATTTCCAAATTATCTCTCGTTGAGGCGATAAAGTAAAAGGCAACTATAAATATGATTTGCTACCCTAGCGCAGGGCAACTCGATTAAACTATATAAATTTAAGACTTCCACGTAAGCTTTAAATTACCATTACGATTCGCCACCGGCGTGACAGACATAACATTAATCAATGCGAAATTGAAATTAATCTTAAAACTAACAAAAGTAAGACGAAGAAAAGAGAATTCGGCTCTAAACATTAATAAAGGAATCTCACCAGCATTCAAGTCAACGCGTACGGTATGCCCAATTATCGTCGTGGTCGTTAGAAGATTAATGTAACCGTTGCAGGATGATTTTTCGTTATTAACAAGCAACAGGAAAACTCCGGTACAGCGGTCAAGGTTGAGGCATGCGCGAAAGGGATCAATCTCGGGTGCTTCCCGCTCAAACCAATCTCAAGCCCAGGGTCATTTTGGCTCCTTGTCAGCGGTATGGTCGCCAAATTGACCTTTTTCTTAGAGGCCATTAAAGTTGACCTTTATTTTACCTCTGCAAAAAATACAGAGTACCCTATTTCAACGGGTCACCATGCAGTCTAAACGTAACAAAATAACAAGAAATTTATATTTTCGAAAAGATGAAAGGTTCATCTGCAAACACACAAAATTTAAAAGCGGGATTGCATCGCGTTGTGGCGTAAGAAGTCGCCGAAGTTGCATAATTTTTTCATTGTTTTACGGGAGGGTGGGGTTAGGGTTTTCGATTTTTCAGAGAAAGCAAAGCGCGACATAAATTTTAGATCTAACTTTGAAAAAGGTTCATTAAAAGGGTCCTTTAGGAAAAAAAACGGAATTACGAAATTTTGCAAATATCGGCGGATTCTCGATATTTATGGTCAGTGGCTATAAATTTCTCACACAACTGGGACATTCATAGAAATCTGTAAAACTAAATTAAAATAATCACAAAAATATAGGGGAAGCTTTTAAACAAACCGCGATTTACTGGGTTGTGTGGTTGCATGTAGCTGGTTTGAAATAAAAGCTGGTCCTGACAGACTGGAAACACCCCACCTAGACATTCTAACGCTATCACGTGCACAGACGTTTGATCACTGTGTTCATTGGAGTGATTTGGCAAGAGGACGGGAACGTCAGTTGACAACGGCGCGCGCAGCAAAAATACTGTTCAGAAACTGAGTGGAGAACGTCGCCCGCGCCCCGTTGTGTCTCAGAAGTGACTTTGCAGTCGCTGCAACGAATCGTCAACGTTACATTTGTTCTTGAATATCCTAATCTCGGCTGTGTAAAGATCACTGTCACCTTTGAATTTTCGGTTTCATGGACCACTTTAAGGACAACGAAATTAACTTACTTGAGGATTATGGATAGTTATAGATACGGAAAGTAAGTTGTTGATATGAATCAACATGGGTGATTAAACTTTGAAATTATCCTACTCCAGTTAAGTCTCGAGTCTGCTGATTCATCTTTCAAATTTTGAAGCTCACTAAATGATCTTTTTTCGGTGATTTGTGTCGCTATCATTTCGTTTCGTGCTACTAGATCTCAGTACGAGTCACTTTTCTTCATAATTTTTTACTGAATATTCTTCTCAATCATGACAATACATCTCTTTTGAGGACCATCTTCTTAGAGTTGCAATACACTTTGAATGGAGTTATCAGGAGTTATGGCGAAACCATGTAGAAACCAGTTATTTACTTTTTTTTTTTTTTTTTAACATTTTTTTTATTTTCACTTAAAGCACAAATACTAGAATAATACAAACAAATACAAAGTTAATTACACTAACGCTTACGCTACTCACTAACACTAATTACGAAATACTGCGTTACATTACATTCACAGTCGGCTAGATTTAATTTATGTTGTGGTTATATAATAATATAAACCTAATTTGTACAAATACTTCTACATCAAATTCCTTTTTTGGTAGAACGACTGTATATACAACTGCGTCTATAACTGTTAATACCCGATACTCATCTATTGAGTTACAATAACATGTTTTCCCATTTTTTATAATGGATAGATTCTTTTTTATTCTTTTTTGCAATCAAAAATTCAAATTTCCGAGTTTCAGATGTTTTAGCCTTCAGTAAGGATACAGACGGCTTGATATTTTTACAACGACATGAATAAATGGTATATTTTCCAAGAATGATTATGTGATTTAACAAACAATTCCCAGGGATATTATCGGAAATACCAAAGAGGATTGTTATCTCATCAAGCTTATCAATTTTCATACTGTAAGTATTTAACCAAGAAATAACCGAAAGCCAAAAGTTTTTAGTGTAGGTACAGCTGATTAGAAGATGCTCAAGAGTTTCTTCGTGATCACCACAAAAGGTACACATCGAAGAAGGAACCAAATTCATTTTATATAGGATTTTAATGGTGTAGAGAATACGATTTAAGATTTTGTATTGAAAGGCTCTCGTTCTGGTGCCAAGAGTGACTCGACCCGGCAATAGATAAATATTTTTCCAGTCTATATTACCTGAAATATTATATACGGAATTAAACTTAGATTTGGCAGTCGGAGAAATCTGGATTCGTTTGACCAGGGTGGAATAGATTGATTTTGAAGTCATTCTAGTTATATCTTGAACATCGTCTGAAACAGTTTTGTCAATTCGGTTGTTATTATTCTCTCCAACGTTAAGGAGCTGTTTCCAGTTAGGCGGAATGGCGGAAAAAATGCCTTGTAGGAGTAAGTAATCTGACAAGGAGAGATTTTTCTCTCTAAAAGCGTCCCACCTTTTTAATTTTGAATCATTTGAGAGAATATCTCCAAGTTTCACAAAACCTGCTTCTTTTATTCTCTTGCTGTATATTGATTTCTTGTTAATCAAGAGGTTCTGGTTATTCCAGATAGTCACATTTAAAACGTCCTGTTTTGTAGCTATTATATCGTGATTGCCATTAAAGTCAGACAAAACTTCAAGACATTCTTTATAAAAAGAAGGTAGTTTACAGGGTAGGCGCGATGGATTGAAATTGCACTGAAGCAGAAAACTGGTTCCTACATTCTTAAGATAATGAGACAAGAAAACTTTCCACGGACTACTATCAGTTATTTAACCAGTTATTTACGACGAGTTCCTGTTTAACCATGAAAGAATGACATGAACTCAAACTAGTCATCGACGAAACGGTTAGACTTGAGAATAAGTCTTCGTTCCTGTTTTCTTGTCTTTGTTATTTTCGTTTAATTTATAATCATTATTTTTCTTTAACAAATGAAGTCGCTCAAGACTGAATGAAATTTAGAAAGCTGTGCCGAAATCAAATTGTCATTTTCTTTTGTAGCGAGAGCATGACTTTGTTCACTTAGGTTTCACCGGCGCTGGTAAAAAATTTAGGACATAAAAAAGTGCAAACCCGAGCTATTCTCGAATGTTTTTCTGACTTCAATTCGCTGAACACGACAAAGACGACTATGACAACAAATAACACTGCATGATACAGAAGGTAAGCTTCGCGATCGTGATATTTCATTTTGATAAACTTCATCATGAAGCAAGTTTCCTTGCAAACGTCCTTGATTTCTGGCGATGTTGACACTACTATCATAATATTTAGTGACTTCATTGCCCAAGCTGTGTTTATCCCATCGTCACCTGCTATACATTTAGTAGAAAAAAAGACGGTTACCTGTTCTAAAAATTAAAATGAAACTCAGGCTATTGGGAAATTAACACTGATTTCCGAATTATGTGCTCCAACTACAAAGTTTCGACAACACTTGTCTAGCGAGAGGCTCCTATCTTTTTCGAGTCAGCTCGAAACTAACTACTAGAGAGAGAATAATATTCTATAGAAACTGTGGTGTTGCATCGGTGGGGGTATAATAAGATAATTGATTTTATGAACTGAGTTGATTGTGTAATTTGGCCACCATCATTCGCTCTGACGAAGGGCCAACCCTAGAAACTTTTGCTTTAGAAACTATCTACGGTGGCCAATATACACTATCATCTCAGTTGATAAAGCCAAATTATATAAATATCTAGATAGGAGAGAGCCCATTCAGAGGTCAGTTTCAACTTTATTAAGCACATAGTGTAACAGGCTTTTTCCTAAAATGTAAAATAAAATTCCAAGAAATTTAAGCACTGAGCCAATTATACTCAAGTGTTATGCATTGCTTAAATATGGTACTTAAATAGCATAATAAATATTACTTGTTGAAAAACATCGTCTACATGCAGACAATAAAATTGTAAAAGGTGCGACGGCTTATTTGAAGCTTTCTCATAGGAGGCATTGGTTATTTTTTTGTTTGTTTTTTTCCGCATTTTCTTTTAGTTTGATACAAACAAATACGACACAGTTCTCATAAAATAACCGAGGTAAAAGAATGCGGATTCCTATTGTTGCAGTTCCACAGAGTAAGATAATATTAACGATTAGAAGTGGGGAATTTTGATTCTTATTTTTTGGCGTCGAAAATTTCATTTAAATTGGGTGGATACAGTACATTTCGCTGCTGCTTGAGGCAACGGTTTTTAAAGTAACACTTGAAAACAACTCGATTGAAAGAAAGTGTGAAGCGTGCGGAACAATTTGATATATAATTTGTGCGAAAATCACGCAAAACTGAACGACATCGACTCCAACGTTTCACGAGTCGTTCCTTTCAAGAACATAATTTGCATCCTCGTCCACGCTTCTAGCTTTATCTTAATTTCTCTTCGAAAATTTTTTTTTATAATTTCCCTGATTAAAAGGGGATAAATTGTACACCAAAATTATGGAAAAAATATATATACTGTCACCCTGCTCGTTCAAGACCTTAAGACCATCGTACCTCTTTCCAGGTATTAAAGAACAATACCGTCTTCTCGTAATGCACTTGCGCTCATTCCCCTGATTACGTGATTTTCATGCGCAATACAGGATGCGCGGTGCAAAACTGAGGAATCACCTTAACAAATGTTACTAGTTGCAAAATGTCCTTGGAATTCACCTGAATTTGCTGCTCTGCTAAACTTGTTACACCAATTCGCAATATGAGGAGGACCAGGTTTTTTCAGCGGTTTAAAAGAGTTGGAGATTTTTGTTTACCAATCCAACATTTGCTGACCCAAAAATGTTAGATTTTGCTTTCAAATGAGAAGGATTTGTATACTTGACAGGCAATTACTGCGGAGGATAGGGTGGGGCTGTTGCAGGAGGAGGTGCTGATGGGTAAGGTGCCACGCCTCCAGGTGCCGGCTGAACTGCTGGGTAGGGAGGCACTCCATCTGGTTGTCCAGTGGGGTAGGGTGGTACTCCAGCTGGTTCTCCTGGCGGGTATGGTGCAAGAGGACCAGGAGGATATGGTTGTCCACCAGCTGGTGCAGCAGGATAAGATCCAGACTTGTCTGCAGAGAAAATTTACACAAATTTCTTATCATACATTTTATTACTTCCGAGATGTTTCATAATGCCAGCCTATCTGAGGTTCTACTTGCAAGTGTCATATACTCAGTACCAAGAAATGCTCTTCATGTACATGCACCTCTTTAATGATTTAGATCCATGCTTCCATTTTCATATGTATTTAATATACGGAAGAGGCCAAAATCGCTGAATGAACAATCAGTTTACTTGCGATAAGGTTTGTACTTCCTTGAAGTGAAGTTACTGTTAGTATTGCCCCATGTAGTAATTTGACATAGCAAGTGCTTTTAGTTTTGAACCTGGTATAACATATGCAATGAATGACCCACACAAACCTTCCATCTTACCAGTGGTTGAGTATTTTAGGGGCAGGGGTAATGTGACTCAGAATTTTTCCTTTCTTCACATTTCACAACAGACGTGATTAAAAAAAACCCTTAGCTTTCATTGACAACGACCCATTACATTAAAAGGACAGTTTCCATTGACTTACCTTGTTGTGGGTATGGTGCCCCCACCACCTGACTGTAGGGTGGTGGTGCATAACCTGGCTGTGGTGGAGGTGCATAGCCAGACTGCGGGGGAGGAAAGTATCCTGCTTGGGAAGGTGGGGGCCCATACCCTGGCTGAGGTGCTGGGGGAGGGTGATTTATGGTTACTTGCTGTGTTGGGGCAGTAACATGAGCTACAGTTATGTGTTGTTGTGCTCTTGCCAGTCTCCTTTGACGAACACATCTATAGTAAATACAACCCGCACAAACAAACACAAAAACCAGTGGAAGCAGGATGCCAACCACAACACCACCAAGGCTGCTATCACCTGAATAGAATTAAATAAATGAATTTACTCAAGTATGGTGAAATTCCCTCATTCATCTTAATTAAATGAAATTAAAGAGCATGTACTATTGTTGTGGATTGTACACAGGGATGTCAATGTACCTTGCACAGGTTTGTCTGTAAAAGGTTCTTGTTTTCAAGAAATGATCTTAAATGACTTGCGCATACTTTAAATAAGTAAATGGTTTAACCAAAGTTTTTTCTTTTTTTTTTTTTTTTAAACAATTTTATTTACAAGACGATCACTTACACTACTTTCAGTATTAATTACACTTACACTGTACTTGCTACTTACACTACTGATACTTATACTTACACTAATTATGCATACACTACATTACGATACATGTATTACAATACTATTAACATTAATTTAATTTACGGTTGGCGTGTTTACAAAGTTCTTTTCAATTAAAAGACAATCACAAGTGAACATACAGGTCTCAAAAAATGCTACATTTCTTTGGGTATTAACTTTTGATATAGCTTAAACAAATATTTATTAAATTAAGTATAAGTCTAACCTAAAAACAACAGCAGCATGAAAAATTAAAGTAAAAAAGCCCACGTGCGATAAAATTTCGGAAGTTTTTTTTTTTGCGGTCGCGATCTCTTTTAGGATTTCAAGTTTTCCCGTGATGAACAGTAGGAAGATTTGAAAATCTAAGATGTCTCCGCAAAGGCTTGTGCAGAAAATGTGTTATTTGGCTAACAATAGGCAATAATTTAGGACTTGCCAATGCTTTGTCCTATAATGCCAGCCATAGAGTATATGACTTGTGGATAACGTTATTGTTTCATTTGTTTTTTGGTGCCACCAGTCTTGAAACAGAATCCAGAAGTCGAGTATTAGTATGCAGTTTATTACTAGGTGATGCAACGTTTGTTTTTCTGTATTGCATAGGTTGCATAAGGGGCTCTCTGAAATGCCGTCTCGGTAAAGAGTGGCGCGAGTTGGAAGCACGTTATGAATCACTTTATACTGAAACATTATTACTTTAACTTCGTTTGTAACTTTAAATGGCATAAGATAAACGTTCTTGATGGTAGTTTTTGTAAATCCGTGGCGTAGAATTTTGGTTTCGGCAGTGGGAGGAACAAAGACAGTGTTTAAAAGAGAAGAGTAAACAGAACTGGTTCTTAGGCTGTTTACAGTAGTGTTCGCGTGTGTGACGTTTGGAATAGGGTTTGTAAGATTAGCTTTCCAGTCTTTTGGGATTGCGTTGACCAAGCCATAGTATGTGGTGAAAGGCACATTTAAATTAAATTTTGTGAAAAATTCATGCCACTTCAAAAATTTCTGATTTTGGTTTAAAATGTCGCTTATCTTAGTAATACCGGCGTCATACCAAGTTTGGTAAAAGACAGCTTTTTTTCCTATAAGAATTTTTCTGTTATTCCACACTATTTCGTTTTAAGGATTTGTTTTGGAATCGATGCCCGTTGAGATTTTAAACTCGCACCAATAATCTAACACTTTTTTGTAAAATGCATGAAGCTTATCATCGAGGTCTAGTGTGCTTGGTGTAAAGTTGCATTTTTTTAGAAAAGCAAGACCACCATGTTTGTGTAAGAGCTGGTTAGGAATAATTTTCCAGGAGGCTTGTGAGTCATCTTGAATTCTGTTGACCCAAGCTATTTTGAGTGCTTTTTCCATGATATTAAAATCGCACATTTTCAAACCGCCATCTTTCTTTTCTCCAATTATGGTGTTTCTTTTTATTTTAGGGGGTTTTCCTGCCCAAATAAAGCTGAAAGTTAGCTTATTTATTTCTTGGATATAGTGATCTGGAACAGGGAGCACGGAGGCTGAGTAAATTAACTTAGATATCCCAAGTGTTTTGACTATGTTTATCTTTCCATAAAGAGTTAGATTTCTCCGTTGCCAAGTGATTAGCGTTTTCTCGAGATTACGTATTTTTTCACCGAAGTTCAGTCTATTAGCACTTTCTTGGTTATGGGAAAAAAAGACACCAAGGGCATTGACAAGTTCTTTTGGCCATTTAAAACCAAAGGGTTCATCTGTTCTGTCTTTCCATTCGCCTAACCACATTGCTTCGGTTTTAGTTGTGTTTATTTCTAGGCCAGAAAGTTCTTTGAACTCATTTAAAACCTTCAATAGACTCACGACGGAATCGAGGTCACGAACAAATACTGTTGTGTCGTCGGCATATTGACTTATTTTAAGCTCATGCTTGTTGACTTGGATACCTTTAATAGTAGGATCATTTTTTATGGCTTTAGAGAGGAGTTCTATGCCGAGAACAAAGAGATAATCTCTAGGCCAATATGGAGAGCTAATAATACCAGAAGTTGAAGAAAGAGTCCTTGTTGACAAACATGAGCCTTTTTAAAGAGAAGATGTAAGTAAAGAGTTACAAATTATTCCTCCCATATAAAGACACAGCACTGAAAAATGAGCAGAACAACATATTCCCTGCATTTCTATTGCGAAGCTCTAAAGAAAGCTTTTTGTCATAGCAAAGGCAGCTCAGGTTCACTGAGGACTGTTTAAACATTTGATTTCATAATCGAATGATTCCATGGGAATAAACAAAAGATGTTCTTAAATCACACCCTTTTTAACATTTTTCATGAACATGACTTGTCAAGGATTTAAAACTTTGACCACCTACCTCCCACACCACTTGGACTTCCTGTAGATTCAAATAATTACATCATGTTAGGTAGTTTTGTACTTACACTCATAAATAACCACAGCCAAAATGCCCTGACATATGACTCAAGCATTACGAAATGTTTCTGTTTGTATGGAATTTTGCCTGCATAATACTGAAATAGCACTGTGGCCAAAATGTCCAGACATATGACTCAGGCATTAGGAAATTTTTCTGTTTGCATGGAACTTTGTTATTGACATTGGTATTAGATTTTCAAATACAGGAAAATATAATTGAGACACATGCAGATGTTCAGTCTTATCAATCAACAGAGGAGGAGCTGGACTCCCACTAAGCTAAGGGGATGTAAAAATATCAACAATGCAAGCCATAAGGCAAAAAAATAAATAATAATAATAATAATAATAATAATAATAATGTTCAAAAGCTCAGACAGCCTATTCAATTTCATACCAATTGAGGTGTAATATAATCACCCAGTGCATACAGTATACTGTAACTTTCCCTATGTACATTTGGCTGATATGCGAGAAAGATGTTAAAGACTTACTTGATTCATACATGACATAGCCAGCAACAAACCCACGCTCACTTCTAAAACTGTCAGATTTAAACCTAATCCAAATTCGCTCTTTTGATGAAGTAAAGTGAAAGGGTGACTTTTCACCACAAGCAGAGTTTCTGATGGTGCTAGATTGATCATATGAATCAGAGTCATCTCCTCCTACAAAATTAGACAAATATTATTGTGAGAATGTTATTGCTGTACAGGAAACACAGTTCAGTATGAGCCAAGAAGAGACAGAGAGGTATGTTTGAATGGGAATCCATTTTAATAATTAACAATTATTTGAAACAGTGGAGGTGAATAGTGGTGGATATTTACCTGCCCTAAGGTAAATAGAGTCAAACCTGCATTACGCTGCTACCCATGGGGAATGGTAATGTGACCCCTTAAGGAGGCTCCATAGGGTTTTTGCTTGATATTGGCATGCACACCAGCATTGTTTTTCTGGAAAATTTTTACACTTTTGCTTTTCAAGGTCACTAAAAGCCATCAAAAGGCAATGAACAAGGTTTGGATTATTGTTTGCTGTAGTAAATAATAAAAAAATTACTTAGCTAAACTAAAGCTTCATGAAGGGAGTTACTTGTCAGTCATAATTTGGCTTTGCATTTGATTTTTTTCAATTTTCTTGGGTCAAATTTCTCAAAATTTTCAATTTGTGAAAATTGTCACACCAATCATTTAAAAGCTGAAAAAGCAGGGGTTACAAGGGCAGTTTCCCCACCTCTATCTCAAATTTGGTCTCTTTTTTTCATCAACAGGCACTAGGAAGGGCACAAACATGTTGAACAGTCCAGCAAGTTTTAGGAAATTTCACCAAAGGAAACATGATAAATTTTACTAGAAAGGTTCCTATTTTCTTTGTTGAAAAATATTACAAAATGGAATAGAACTTTAGTTCAGTATCTAAGCATGCATAGACTTTTGAATCTATCACCTTTAGGCAATCTTTCACACAATGTTTTCTTTCAGTTGACCTCTTTTTAAGGCATAGAAGGCCTATGAATATTACAGGTGCAGTTGCTGGAAACCCTAGATTCCATCACAGAAAAACTGTATTGCATTACACTGTTTTTAACTCATCTTTTCAGATAACAATCATGTGATTGTATCAAGTTGCTATGTTTTTTTTGCATGTTGACACTTTCAAAGCTTGTGCTTTGTTCGCACCCTGATCTTGTGCAGTCAAAAACCCAAAGGAGCAGCCCTATTACAAGTGGACTACTTAACCCTTTGACCCTTATGAGTGATTAGCTTCTAATTTCTCTTTACAAAATCACCCCTGCATCACACATTAAGGTGATGAGAAAAAAGGAAATGATCACCAACAAAGAGCAGCTCTTTCTAGTTAAGCAAACTCTCTTTGTCAGTGTCGTACAAAATGTATAGAGAACAGTATGGAGAATATGCATACTGATGTTAGGGTGTAAAGGGTTACCACAGGTTCCACAGAATAGAAGTATCGGAAAAATGAAGGGAAAAAAAACACCATATAACATCATAACTGACCACTCAGTGGACAAAAACTTGTTAACATTGATTTTGATCAGCAGGGATTTGCTAAAGCAAAGGCATAGAAAAAACCAGGAAAGATTTATTACTCGACGTTTCGGGGTCATCGTGACTCCATTATCAAGAGACTAGTTTAAAAACATGCAAATAAGGAAAGGTACAAGAATAGCATAAATTAGAATGAACGGCTTAAACAAACACCTTGGCGCGGATGGAATCCGTTTGCACGTTCAATGTTGGCTTACGCATGCGAATATACAACATTTCATTAACAAGGCAATCAAATTTGCCGTTACATTTCGCGATGACGTTAAATTGCTCGATCAAGCGTTCAGGCATTTCACTATTGTGTTGGAGGTGGTAGTGTTTGTAGATAGAAGATGATTTCCTTGTGTGCCCTTCTACGCGATCGTGTAAGTGACCACGAGTATAGCCCACATACCCTGCATCACACAGGTTACATTTAAATTCATAAACGATACATTGTTGGTTAACAATAGGGGGCTTAATTTCGTGTTGCTTAAGCTGTTGATCGAGCTTAGGGCTAACGAACACTGGTTGGACAGTCACGCTTAACTTCGAGCTTAGACTGTTCAGTTGTTGTTTAACATGATTAGCTGACGATTGGTCCTTGAAGGGTAACAATAATCTCACAATCTCCGATGGTACGTCTGGTGATGGACAGGGCTCTGCAGATGAAATCCTTCTCTCAACGAACCGCTTGATTGTAGTTTCAACCAGTGGCTTTGGGTATTTCAAGTTATGAAAAACCCTTCTAAGGCGGTCACATTCCTCGGAGAAGAAAGACCAGTTAGAAGATAATCGATAAGCGCGATCCACCATGGTGTTGACTAGGCTGCGCTTGTACTTAATGTCAACATGACTCTGGAAATGCAGAAGGAGACCCGTGTTGGTACAATTACTCGCTAGCGAAATGGCTTGACGACAAATTGAAACCCCTGTCGTGCAACCAATATACAGTGACAGACACATTCCGCTTTGCTGATGAAGTACGAGGCTTCGAGATCAAGAACGGCGAAATTTTAGTTTCCTATGACGTCACCTCATTGTTTACAAATGTACCCTTGGAGGAAACAATACAGATCTTAGCTGAAAAAGCCTTTGCCCAGGATTGGTTCAACGAGACGCACAGCTTGAACATCTCTAAAGCGGACCTAATCGACCTCCTCCGAGCAGCTACGAAAAACCAGCTTTTCCAGTTTGACGGTGCTTTATATGAGCAGACAGATGGAGTCGCTATGGGTTCTCCCCTTGGACCGTTGCTGGCTAACGTCTTCATGTGCTCGATTGAGGAAAACCTCGAACAACACGGTCAACTTCCGCGCTATTACCGGAGGTACGTCGATGACACCCTGACCGTAATGCCTGATAGGGTGACCGCTGGCCAGTTTCTAGACACCCTTAACTCTACCCATCCCTCCCTCCAGTTTACCATGGAAGTCGAACGGGAAGGATCCCTTCCCTTTCTAGGAACTGAACTGCTTAACCGTGCACCAAAGATTGAGACCAAGGTCTACACCAAAAGAACCAACACGGGTCTCCTTCTGCATTTCCAGAGTCATGTTGACATTAAAGGGCATGTAAACCCAAAAAAGGTTAATTTTCTTTTCACATAGATGTTTAGTAAATATATCAAGTACACCAAAGGTACCATTCGTTTATTCTCAAAAGTCCATTTTCACTTTGTAAAAGCTCTTCCAAATTCGAAACATTCGCCATCTTGAATGGCGCCATCTTTCCTGTGACGTCACGGGTGGACCCTTCAAAGTCTCGTTTTATAATCGCGTGAGGCATGAAGGAGTCTTTTCTACAGCCGTTGTTTGCTGGTCTCGTCATGATTTTTTTACTTACAGTTTACTTCAATATAATCTATTTTTTCGTAATGGTGAAGCGTTGTGCCGTCCAGTTTTGTACTGATTCAAACAAAACTGGGCATACAATGCAAATATTTCTAAATGACGCAAATTTGAAGCGACAATTTGTGAAATTTGTTCAAGTGAAAATAGCCGATTTCGTCGAGCCGTTCGAACGTTCTGTTGTTTGTAGCAGTCATTTTTCTTCCTGGTGCTGTACCGACGATTCAGGCCTCACCAGAAGCAAATTATTCGGAAGACGAAAAAACAACCCATACAGTCGGCAGACGACGAGGATTCGGAAGTGGCTGACCAAACTGAGAAAGAAGTTGAGCTCTTCAAAAGTTAGAGGTCAACAGAGAAAGTACAAAATCGATTTACATGAGAACGTTTCGTTAATTAAACAACAATAGCTTTATTGGTTCTCTAAAAACATCTTTTTTCTCATCTAATGAAAGATTATGGGGAAGTCAGTTGTTTGGGAGCCAGCGCTGAGCCCGTAAAAGACGCTGACATGTCTGAACCTTTGCCTGAATTCGAAACACGTATCAAAGAAAGAGAATTCGTTGATATCAGTGTGTAATAACGTGATCTGGAATTTTGTCGGTTCTATATAAAGAATTCTATACAGGATCCCATAATCAACCCTTATGTTCTATAAGAAAATCCATGCCAGCCCCACTTAGTGCTTCCTTTGAGAAACCCTGCAGAGAGACAGCAGAGGAATTTGTGTCGCGGTTTTCACAGCAGTGAAAATACATTCAAAGGTCAGTAGGACAATATTCATCATTTTGAGTACAACTTAAAAGATCCTGATTTCAGCTTGCAAAACTATCTTTTCAATATTTCAAATCGAAGCAAACACAAACAGGGTTGGATAATTATGAAGGCCACACAAGGAAATGTACATGATACAACTTGTTTATCGATGGAAATGCTTTTGAGATGAAGGATATTGTTTACCGCACAAGATAGCACAGCGACCCTAAAGTGTTTGCCGAGATATCCCCAACACCAACGAACAAGCTATCTGTAGGCAATTTAGCGAAATTTCCTGCCAGGAAAGAAACGAAAAACAACCAACTCTAGTACTGTATTATTAAATCAATGGCAGAAACAACTCAAGTAAATCGATCTCAAAATGTAACAAAACAGATGAAACAGAAAATATTTAGCTCAGTCGTTTCCGGTGTGATTATCTGTGCTTTGCTGCTGCCTGTAAGCGTACTTGGCCGTCTCCAGCACCCAGAAATCGAGGCAAATTGACTGAAAACCTGGATGCTCAGTGATACAACTTATCTGGGTTTCAGGCCATTTTGTCACAATTGCCCGATTTCCGTACAACAAACACTGTCATGAGTTGTCGGCATTGGTTGACAAGTTCCACACTCGCACCTTTGATAATTTTATATGAAACACTCTCAGAAGCTCAAGTTTAAAAAAATTCTGTTGCATTCCTTTAGATTGTACCCTCGCTTTATTGCATTTTCATGTTAAATACAAATAGATCACAAAGTAAATTAAATACCAGTCTGAGTTTCCGAGACAGTCGCATCGCTGTCGACATGTTCTGTACTGTCTTCGTGCGGATCGCTTCGGTGAACCCTACGCGGCTCATATTGTTAAGGACGTGGCCCAGACCCTCCTGAAGATTCTGGATTATCTCCAGCGCTGTCATGTACTAAGCTTAAGGCATTCGAGTCGCTATCTTCTGAAAAAACATCTTCCGAACTACCGCTACTTACACGAACTCCCACACCAGTTCTACTGGGGAATATGTGTTGCGCAATATTTTGGTTCCACCGCTTACGTCACGACTTCTCGCTATTGTTTTTACCGGAAATGGAATTTCAGTTGAAAATGCCGATTTTCTCCTAAAATAAGTCGAATTGGACAAAACTAATTTCAAATTCGCTTTCTACGCCACTTTTTACATAGTATAAGAAAAACATGTATTTTTGGGTTTACATGCCCTTTAAGTACAAGCGCAGCCTAGTCAACACCATGGTGGATCGCGCTTATCGATTATCTTCTAACTGGTCTTTCTTCTCCGAGGAATGTGACCGCCTTAGAAGGGTTTTTCATAACTTGAAATACCCAAAGCCACTGGTTGAAACTACAATCAAGCGGTTCGTTGAGAGAAGGATTTCATCTGCAGAGCCCTGTCCATCACCAGACGTACCATCGGAGATTGTGAGATTATTGTTACCCTTCAAGGACCAATCGTCAGCTAATCATGTTAAACAACAACTGAACAGTCTAAGCTCGAAGTTAAGCGTGACTGTCCAACCAGTGTTCGTTAGCCCTAAGCTCGATCAACAGCTTAAGCAACACGAAATTAAGCCCCCTATTGTTAACCAACAATGTATCGTTTATGAATTTAAATGTAACCTGTGTGATGCAGGGTATGTGGGCTATACTCGTGGTCACTTACACGATCGCGTAGAAGGGCACACAAGGAAATCATCTTCTATCTACAAACACTACCACCTCCAACACAATAGTGAAATGCCTGAACGCTTGATCGAGCAATTTAACGTCATCGCGAAATGTAACGGCAAATTTGATTGCCTTGTTAATGAAATGTTGTATATTCGCATGCGTAAGCCAACATTGAACGTGCAAACGGATTCCATCCGCGCCAAGGTGTTTGTTTAAGCCGTTCATTCTAATTTATGCTATTCTTGTACCTTTCCTTATTTGCATGTTTTTAAACTAGTCTCTTGATAATGGAGTCACGATGACCCCGAAACGTCGAGTAATAAATCTTTCCTGGTTTTTTCTAAACATTGATTTTGGGAGATAAACATGGATCAAATTTTGCTCAGAAGAAAATT
Organism: Pocillopora damicornis; assembly: GCF_964200805.1. NCBI lineage: Eukaryota > Metazoa > Cnidaria > Anthozoa > Scleractinia > Pocilloporidae > Pocillopora > Pocillopora damicornis. The sequence goes on from NC_142682.1 coordinate 11,003,609, forward strand.
CTTAGTTTAATTTGATTGGTTTCTCTTTAAGTGGCCATTCAATATAGGTAGAAGACAAAATAAAAAGGCCATTGGGAGTCACTGAAGGGTGACCACAACCGCTTACTAGAGGTGACTGCTAAATGGGGGTGAAAATGACAGTGGTTAAAGGGAACAGATTTTGGGACTTTTACAACCAACCACTAAATACAGGGTGACCTGTGTTGCTTAATATAGACTTAATTGTACTTGACTGTACTGTTTTAGTGTATGCTATACCAAACAAGTAGTTCATTTCTTTCATTAAACCAAAAAATGGTTGGAAGGTAAATTGTGGATGTATGACTTTGTCTCTTCCACTGCTTGGAGGTGAATGGTAATTGCTAATCATCTTCTCACCAGCCAATCAGTGAATGCAAATGATATAAAACCACCAATAGTACATGCAAATGATAAAAACCACCAATAACTTCTTTCACCTTTTACTTTGACTTTGTCATCATCACATCCAAAATCATATTCTAAATCAAAGTCCATGAAAGCAATTTTAATGCTTTTCTTCCTTCCAACCTCAATCTTCCAGTAACAGTCTTGGAGAGAGGGATAATCTCTAGGCCAATATGGAGAGCTAATAATACCAGAAGTTGAAGAAAGAGTCCTTGTTGACAAACATGAGCCTTTTTAAAGAGAAGATGTAAGTAAAGAGTTACAAATTATTCCTCCCATATAAAGACACAGACAGAAAGCTTTTTGTCATAGCAAAGGCAGCTCAGGTTCACTGAGGACTGTTTAAACATTTGATTTCATAATCGAATGATTTCATGGGAATAAACAAAAGATGTTCTTAAATCACACCCTTTTTAACATTTTTCATGAACATGACTTGTCAAGGATTTATAACTTTGACCACCTACCTCCCACACCACTTGGACTTCCTGTAGATTCAAATAATTACATCATGTTAGGTAGTTTTGTACTTACACTCATAAATAACACATAAGAACAACCGAATGTGATGTTTTAACAAAGATAGAGAACAAAATGATATGCTACTTACAAATGCTTGAAATTATGAAAATTACTTCATACAGCAAACTGTGTTGAACTCAAATTCTTAGAGTGAGTTCAGTGTACCACAGACTCTGCTTGAACTTAAAAATTTACTGTAAACACCAGTATATAAGCTGTTCCTTTTTTTTCCCACAATTTCCATATCAGATTGAGAATGCCACTTATCTACATCTACAAATGCCACAAATTTGCATGAATTAATAAAGTGAAACGAAAGAGTTTATTTTCTTCTTAATATATGATTTTCAATGTAAAATATAACCCAGGGCATGAAATTGCACCTAATACTGGCGCCAACGTGACTAAATTTTTCACTTTGGCGACCAAATCTTGAAAATTAGTCGCCAAATTGGTGACTAGAATGTCTCATCACAACCTTACCGAGAGATATAGTGAATCAGAAAGATTTGCAAAGATAAATCCGTGGCAAACTTCCTTGTTAAGTTTGTTTTCAAAACTCAGCACATGCATCTCAATCGATAACTAGACACCATCTTGGATTTAGGTGAGCTTGAAAGTTGTATATCATCCAACCTAGTGTCCACTTTGTAGAATGTTATAGATCTTTTCCCTGAATTAATTTTGGAGGGTCTATCTAGAACGTTGACAGTGTAAAAAATGGCGAGCAACTTTTTTTGGAAGTGGCTACCACTTCGAAGAATTTAGGAGCCAAGTGGCTATCAAAAAAAAAAAATTAATTTCATGCCCTGTAACCATAGTCTATGATATTGTATTGATATTCTAACTAATGGTCACTCATAGGAGTTAAAGGGTTAAAATCTCTTCTAAACATTCTTCCAGCAAACCAAAATACATGTAGCTTCAGTTTTAGAGATACATTTGTCTATTCAAATACTTCATTATTTTCTTTTCTTATTCATATACTGAACTGTTTATTGTATTACTACTTTTTTCATCAATAAACAAGGAAAACATACCAGATGAAAATGATGTGTAAGTTGCTTGAAATCCTTTGCCTGCACCAGACCCATCAGACTTGAACCTTATGCGCAGGCAGTTGTCCCTTGAATAAACATCAAATGGCTGGTATCCATTTTCAGAACAGTACTTTCCAATGGAATGTCTTCCACATCCTATGAAAATCTCCACATAGTCATCATCACAGTTTGGCATTTTTCCCTTAATGTCAAATGACAACCATGTTAGTTTAATTCCAGAACCACTTCCAACTGTGATATCATATGTGCAGTACAGGTTGTTGGCATAAGTTGAACTTGTTGAATAAGATGGTGAAGACACTGTTCCGGAGGAACTTGTATAAAACCCCTGGTTACATTCTGAAGCTATAAACACAGAAGAAAGGATAGTGAGTTAGTAATGCTATCCACAGGAGGAAGGGTGGAACAAAGGGAAGTGTAGAGGGGAATTTACCCAAAGACACTGACCTTGTTTAAAGCAAACTATGTTCAACTATTCTTAGGAGAAAACTGTCATCAACCGTGGTCTTCTATATTCACACAAGGTATTAATGATAAGATTTTGGAAAAACATGTTAATATCACATGGGTAAGATGTGCTTTTTCGACACTCATACCCAACTGGAATATTCCAATTCACATAGACAAACTGTTGAAGGGGCTAAATAGCATGTGAACTATATTCCCTATCAAAGACTCAAGAGCCTGAAACTATACCCTGTTTATTGCACTGAAACCATACCCAGTTTATTTCACATACATGTACCACTAATGTCCAATAAGGAAGCCCTCCCCCTGTAGATTGCAACTGGTTCAGTAGGAGTGAATGCATTAAACAAAGATCTGTCTACACTCAGGGTTGGATCATACAACTTATGATTTCAACTACTTTGGTCTCCATATTTTCTGGTTACGCGGGAACTGAAAAAAAACTAGAGTATTTATTCGGGAAAGAAACAATTTCAAAATGTTTGAAAATGGCTTTAATATATTTGAACAAACTGGGTTGAAAGTCATTATACAAGCCAAAACTCTAATGATGGCTTCTCTTTGGGTTTTGAAATGTCAGTCTGTATGACAACCTTTACCTCCTGAGTTCACTTCTTGCTGCTGACCCAAGGATAAAGTACCACATTGATTTATACTTTAACAATTAATAACTTGCTCACAATTTCTAGGTTATACACGATTCAAACTTCACCATCACCCATCCATCACATGATAAAAATCTTACACACATAATCTAACTGTTAATTATAATACTTCCAAGATTTCATCAGTTGATGAAGATGAAAATAACTCACCTACAAGGCTAACCTTCAGTAACAGGAATCCTTTCAATATAAAAAAAAAAATTATGTTATGATCTGGATACAAGCTATGGATAACAGTTACTGGTGGAAACATCTGGAATTTGTTTTTGTTCCAGACGTAGAATGTTTGAGGGAAAAGTTCATTGTATAATACATAAACAAAAGGTAAAATAACTACACCATGCTGCTGAAACATTTTCTTGGATTTCTGCAGGGAAATTTCTTTTGCAATTTTCAAAAATGCATAGATTATCAACTGACTCTTGAATTTTTTAATTTTGAAGCAGATTTTGGCTAGAAAATTGTGCCCAGTTTTCAAACAGTTCTCTAATCTCTTCTGCCTGTTAAACACCATGGTGAACAATTCAAACTACTTGACATTGTAAAAATCTTCTCTTTATTATTTGTATATTCATTAACATCACTTTTTCCCTTCAGGGCTGCAGACACAGTTTTAAAGATGCAATAAAAGTAATTGTTTCATCAGTCAAGCTTTTGTTTTTGATTTACTTGGGTCAACTAAAATGTACATTTTGAGGATGTGACTGCTGTAGTATTTCCACATGAAAATATCTTGTGAAATTGCTATCACCGCATGCAAGGCCAATCAACTGTTCAAAAATCAATTAATACTCTGAGTAAATCTGCTGCAAATGCTTCCTGACATACTCTTCAACACCTGTGAAATTCTATACCATGGTATTGTACAGTTCCATAACTTTTTTAGGTTTTCCATGAACCAAAGAATCTCTGACACGAAATATCGATGCTAAGTACACAAAATGAATGGTCCTTGGTGATGACATTTGATCCAACTAAAACCAGCCCGAAAATTCGGAAATTCTCTCAATTTGGGAATATTTGTTCTTGGAAAAATTAACAAAGCGGATTGAAGACGGGCGTTTAATGTGTTTATGAACATGACTCCCACAGCTTTGATTGTAAATAGCTTGACAGTTTTTTGTGACTCAGCAATATTGACTAAATAATTCATCTTTAGCCAAAAAATAGCCGCAAAATCACATACAGTGAGGTTGCTTCAAGAAGAAATTTATTTCTTAATATTCAGATGTGAATGATAACATACCTGTTAGAAGTATAAGAAACATTTTTTTTCGAATGGTTAATCCTGGTGAAGTAGTATTACACCATGTAACTCAGATCTCTAGAAAGGGCCTATGGAATCCGTCCTGTAACAGAGTCGAAGTTTTTCTTAGAAAGTACGTTGAAACCACAATCAGCTGTACAACAATCAGTGTGAGAATTTACAATTATCACGAATACACACCTACAAAGTTTAAAACGAACTTATAAAAAGCTTAACATCTGGTTTTCATGAGTGATCATTATTGCTGAGACCTGTGTGAAGGAAGGAAAATATCTGAACAGAGTCCGGCTCTAAGAAAAGATATGACTGAATCATGACGAAGGTTAAAAACTTCAAATGAAATACATGATTGAATTCATTCGACAGTGGCTTCGTTGCAAGGGTTTCCCTGACTACAAGAATTCGTTGGATTCAAGCTTCACTTTAATAACCTTAGTAGATAAATCAAAGTTACCCTTACCTATTTTAAAATTTCTCCTTTCGTCGTAACCTCATTCCACGATTATGCAGATCTGTGGATAAAAATACAGAAAATACCGTAGGAAGTTCAGCGTAGGCCGAGCCTCACCTGTCACTTGCGCAAAGAGTTCTGGGAAAGCAATTACGGTATGACCTGGGACTATACATCAGAGGGGAGGTCTGCTGGACGCAGAAATTTTTCTTGGGATCACTTTCTCTGAAGGAGCTTAGATACCAGGCTCATTAGGTAACCAAGCCTTCTGATGATTTGTTTACAATTCTATACTCACCTCCCCCGACTGGTCGAAGTGCGATTGGATGGGGACAGGGAAGGGAACATTTTTGTTACTTGCGCGAGAAAAAACAAATGGGAAGTTATCTGTTAACCCTATTTTTTTTGTCATTTTCGCGTGAGATAATATTACCTTATCTGGCTGCGCTCCGTTCAAATACGAATCTTCTGCCTTTGGCTAAAATACGCTTTCTTCGAGAATTCTAAACTCTACTCACGGTCAAATGGAACCGAAGGGAATTTCAAACCTAGAAAATACTTGCTTCTGAATAGTGTCTTAGCTCTGCTCTCGGTAACGTTTTTCCGAAGGACTCGCTAGGTTGCAGAACAATCGCAAGAAGTGCACCTCGTCGAGTACAGGTCTTGAAAATGTATTCAATGTTAAAAGAAATCCTAGCAGGCAAAAAAAATTAACCTTTCGGTGAACTACGTAACTGAACCAAGAACTTTTTTAACGGACCACAAAATTCGTCGTAAGTGTGCCACGTTCAGCACCGTTAAATTTACGAATCTAAAGATGTTTTCAATCAACTGAATGACAATATGTCAACTGACTCTGACGGCGAGGTAGATTTTCTCGAAATAAAGGCATCTTTAAATAACGATGCTGTAAAAAAGCATGATTTAAATTGATGATGATGCAAAGAAAGGTCCATAAAATTAAAGCGAATGTTTGAAATTAGTGTTAATAAAATGCATCGTTTGACTGGTTGCCCTGATCGTATCGAAATTTTCCTTTCATTTCCATAAACTGGTTAGTACACACGTGGCACTGAGGAACGGAATGCAAAGACCATTCCGACCGATTGGCCTGGTTTCATCGGAAAATGTTCAATTTTGCAATAGCTTATCTTGGTTAGTCCCACTGATCAGACTGTAAAAATGGAATGCACCTTCGGTTTTCCCGCCTTTTGATCTGAAAAGCAAGAGCCTGGATGATAGTGTGCGACGGTGCATTGTAAAATTACGCATTCTAGAATGGAGAGTCAGCAAGGAATGTTTAAGCTTCGTCAGCGACTAAAGAAATGGGGTTTTTTTATTTCCTTCGATCCGAGAGGTGATGGCTATTGTTTTTATACGGCGGCAGCCCACCAACTGAGCCTGGAGAGAGAACAAGTCAAGAAGCTCGTTTTCCAGCACCTCGAGAACCATCAAATTGATGTAAGTAAGCTTACGTAAAGCTTGTACTCGGCTGCCAAAAAATATAAGATACTTATATATATATATATGAGCAACGCTTGCTTCTTAGGGGTTTTCAAAAGTTCCCAAACGCGTTCTACGCTCACATCTGGACAAGAACCGAACGAGCAAACGAGGCAACCATGTGAGCGCCAAGACAGGAGGTTGCATTTATGATAGCATTAATTACTAAACTTTTAAAAAATTTTGTGGGCTACAATGACAGCGGTGGGGTACAAATTTGATGAGTATTTTTTAGACGGTTCAAAACTTAACTTTGATTTCAGTTGAGAAAATTATATTGCTATGTTTACAAAAAAAACGCATATATACGAGCTTAAACAAATTGTAATTGTGTGAAAAAACCTTAATTGAAAGCAACAACAAGAGCAATGTACGGTGCGTTGAAAATTTATTTTATTATTTATCACTTCTCAATAAGCAGCAGCATTTGAAAGCGGAAATAAACTTTATAATTATTTTACGAAACTTAGATCAACCAACATGCATGATCTAGGGCAGCCTTTTTGCAGCCTTTTGTAATTGATGTTCTTTCTCTCATATGATGAATGTAATCTGGCAGGAAAATGGACTGGACAGATTCGATTTCTTGTGGGAGGTCAACTTCCAGGACACAGTGAAGCCGAAAACCTGGCTGGAAGCACTGGAAAAGCTTAAGAAGAATTATGTGACTGACATGGTGATTTCTGCTTTGGCTAACGTACTTAACTTCAAGATAGTTATTGTGACAGTACATGGGGTAAGTTGTTGTCATTATTGCATTGTGCTTTCACAAATTTATAACATTTTATGCCAAATATGAGAAAACTTGTTGTGTTTTGGTAAAGATATATACAGGTAAATGTGGGTCTACAAAACTTGTCACATTTATTTGAGTTTCAAAAAAAAAGATGACATTTCCAGTGCAAAATTCGACTCTGCTCAAAATGCAACAACATCACCCTACAGGAAAGTTTTGATAATAGTTGGTTGATTTCCTGTATTGTTTGTTTTTATTACTATTTTGTTGTTGTTGTTAACTAGGTTTTTTTTTATTTCCAATGCTTTTCCAGTGCTTTGACTTTCTTTATAGGCATGCTATAGAAAAACCGCGACTTTTTTCAAAACCCGCGACTTTTTCAAAGCCCGCGACTTTTTTCACCGCGACTTTTTTCAAACCCGCGACACGCGACCCGCGACCATTAGGGAAACTCGGACTAAACTGTAAAGAAAAGGTCAATTAAAGTTGAATAGGTTATCTGTTATGACTCGATTCGGTCGAATTATTTTCAAGAAGAGGAAATGCCGACTCATTGTTGTGTTCCAGAATGTATGAAGAAATGCTACCGAAAAGACAATGGGACAAAAGTGTCTTATTTTTAATTTCCAACCGAGAACCCGTTAAGAAGAAATGCCTCCACGCGATAAGAAGAGGAGAAGGAAAGCATTTCAAGGTAACTGAAAATACAAAGATATGCTCCCAGCATTTCAGGAAAGGTGATATTAGAAATGTATCCCGGGAAAAAATGAATTAAGAGATAGAATTGTCCCTTCTATGTTTCATGAATTCGAACATCGCCACCCAAAGGAAAGGAGTCGGCGGAAAGAAACTTCGAACTAACAGCTTCGAAAAGTGCATCACGAAAATTGTCTACCCCAGCAGTTGTTCTTGAAGAATTATTAAACGAATCGTCAAGCAAATTATCAAGCGAAATGGTCCCAGATCTACGGGATTGTAGCTTAAAAGTCGAAGACGAAACAAAAACTAATTTTACCGATCAGGAGGTCTACTTGAGAGAAATTATTGACAACAATAACAAGAAGAATCATAAACTCGAACAGGTAATTAAGGAACTTAAGCGCCAACTGCAAGATACCCAACGTGATGCTCTTAACAAAAGATTGTTTAACTTTGAAAAATGTAAGTCGGAAGATTCCAATGCCGCTTTTATACTGGCTTTCAAAGCTGGGACGCTTTAATGACTGTTTTTGAGTATCTTTATCATTTCCTACTGGCGGTCAAAAACTGCAACAACACTGAGTCTGATTACATTGAGGGCAGACCACTAATAAAAAATGGCAGAGCTAGATCTTTAAGACCCCTTGATGAATTTTTTATAGTCATGCGTAGACTAAGGCAAGGATTCCTAGAGGACCATTTAGCTCAGTTATTTAAAGTATCAGCATCCACAGTATGTAGAATATTTATCACATGGGTCAATTTTATGTTTTTTAAGTTTGGACAAATAAACATTTGGCCCATCAGAAAAGTAATCAATGCAATGCCCGAATCTTCTAAGGGAAGGTACAAATCTACTAGAGTCATAATTGACTGTACTGAGATTAGATGTCAAACGCCAAGCAGCTTGCAGTTGAATTAAGAACTTTTCAGTGCTTACAAAAATCACACAACTTTGGAAGGTTTGGTTGGTATTTCTCCTGGTGGAGCAGTGAAATTCAGAGGTCTACTGTAAATGGGTTCTATCTCCGATCGGGAAATTGTCAGAAGGAGTGGATTTTTAAATCTATCATTTGATGACAAAGGCTCCATTATGGCAGATAAGGGATTCACAGTTTAGGATTTGTTGCCTTTGGTGCAAAATGTTTAAACCAGTTTGGTTTTAGTTTTCCTTTGTATTCTCTAGCATACTTTGAAACAAAGGAGATTAAAAATCAAACTGGTTGGAAAAATTTCAACCCACAACAAATTAAAACTACAAGAATAATAAGAATTTATCCATGTAATGTAGTTATTCGCAGTCAATAAGTAAATTCACGACAATTTAGAATATTTGAATGTAGAAGCATGCTATTACCAATTCTGTTGGAAAAAATAGAAATGTCATTTAACAAATGGATTCCAAGTTGCCGCGCATCTGTTCAGTAATAGATCACATTTTGACATCCTCTGTGATCTATTACAGAACAGACACAGCAACTTGGAATCTATTTGTTTTATACAATAAAGAATTAAAAAATGTCTTAATGATGATGACATCTATACGTCTGTCCTCCAATAGATCATAAGTGAGAACCAATCAGAATGCGTGTATAACTGAGCTTATTATATAAAACAACATAGCTTTTGCAGGAAAACTGTAGATTACAGGGTCAACCAGATGTACCGCTAGCTGTTCACAAGACTTCACAGTCACTGTTGTTATTTGCCAGACAATTTCAATTGAAAAGCTTTGCATAAGCAAACTTAATAAAATTTTCAAATTAACAAGAAAGCAGATTCTGCCCTTTTTCGGCCCAGAAACCAGGGTCGTATGTTGTCATGTCATGCACTCGATTCACCAGCTCTGCTTCTGTCTTCAACCTTATTCCAGCGTCTCCACGACATTTAAGCCAGAATTTAGGCTCTGAGATTTTTAAATCCTCAGGTTTTCTTCCAAAAAAAGAAGCGCCAGGTATATCGTTTTCCGTAAGAAATGTCAGATTTGAAGTATTCGAAGTACTCGCAGTACTCGTTATTGCAAACGAAGAGGGACGCGTTGCAAAAGTTTAGCCTTTCTGACCTCGTTTTCATGCAACTCGATCCAGGACTCTTGCGCTGTCCGCCATAAGTCGTGCTGGTTTCCTGTAAACTGTTGTCCGCATTGAGTTAAGACTTGAATATCTACAGGTACAGTGGTAAACCATGTTATAAACGGGTTCGGGAATTTTCCCAAATCGTTGAGCGCCCGCTTAGCATACGAGAGGTACTAGGATTGACGCCCAGATTCTCTATTCAGACTTTAGTTTTTTTTGCAATGGTATGTGACTCTTAGTCACCGTTCGTGTACTCTACAAATCTAACATAAAAGGCTTCTACCCAATGGAAGAAATACGTGAATTTTCAAAAAAATACCATATGTCTTCATGAACGCAGGGTAAGTTTAGCATCATTCAGAACGGCAAGTTAAAAGAAGAATAAGTACAATAATAGCCATATGTGGAGAGTCCTGGTTTCGATCCCAGTACATTCCGCTTGCTCAGGGGGGTGCTCTACCACTTGAGGCAATGCTTCAACCAGTTTAGAGATGAATGAATAAAGGGGCAAGTTTCAAAAGAAACTGTAGTGGGAGAATATAACGGGGTAATTTGGTATTAATGATCAATTGAGTTGATAACGTAAATTGGCCACCGTTAAGAGTTTCAAAACTGACGTTTTGAGCGTTCGCGCTTCGTTAGAACGAATGAAACATTAAAGATAGACCAGTTAAAAATTTTGTTTCAGCTCTTTGCGTTTCACAAACGTTTTTGAGATTTGGATGTAAACCACCGCAAGTCAAGAAGATTTCAATCTCCCTAGCAGGGAAAGAGTAAAGCTGAAAGGCAAAAACTACTATTAACAGAAAGATTGGGCCATAGTATGCGTGGTCTGTAATTTCCGAAGCTTTGAACCATACGCTGACATCAAACTTAACAGAAGATACAGGGGAAGACCAAAGTTAAATTCATCGTCATCCCAACTGATAAGTAAACCAGTCTTGTGAAGTTGGTTATAAAGTGACTAACGTCGTCGCTCTAATCAACCCGAAATGTTTTAGAAGTTCAGTATGAACACTTTTGAAATTGCAGATGCTAAATCTTGGTCAATAGAACTTTAGGAAAATATGGTAGAGAATAGGATACATCAGAAAACATATAATTTCCATGCCCGCTCTCAAAATGTATGCATAGAATTTGATTCTTTCTGCGGCTTAACATTGACACTGTAGCTTAATGTACCCAATCAGGGAAATTTGCCTGCAAGATTTCGTGTCCATTTATCTTTGTCGGTAAGCAGAAGGGCACCCGAGAGGTAAGGAGTCACTTCTTCATCCTTACCTTCCTCTCGTCCTTCAGCATCTTCCTGCGTGTTTTGACTAGTCACTCGGTCATGTTTGGCTCGTTTTGTTGTGGAATGTGATGTGAACAGAGTTTTTGTTCTATCTATAGATAAATTTAAGAGATCAAAGTTTTATACGGATGTTTGATATCCAGTCCTACCGAAGAAAATACAAATGAAGATTCAAATTTTCTCTGAAATGTTTGCTTTTAATAAATTATTGCATGTGAAATTTATTTATTTATTTATTTATTACTTATTGCGATTCTACGCGCACACGTGTACATGTTGCAGAGCTATTTTTTCATTTCGTTTAAGGTTTCTGTTGGGTGAAGTGAACATCCCTTGTGCAAATTCCGAAAAATAATCGCAAGACGGAGGTTGGAAAAGGAAATAAAAGTTCCAGATGTTACTTCGCTGACAGAAATACGAACACGAATAAATGGTGTAGCAAAGGTGTCATATTAACAAGTTTATTCGTGGTCTTTACACGAGCATAAATCTTACGGTCCAGGCTGAGCAGCCACAGGTAAGCGCGTGTTTCAGTTTATCTCAGCCTCAAAATACTCAAAAAGAAAAATTATTATGCAAAGAGGATGGTAATGAAACTTGAATTTCTGATGGTGCAGACGATTGTCACAAAATTTGTTCCTGGCAGGGCTCGAACGTGCGACCTTCCGCGTGTTAGGCGGACGTGATAACCATTACACTACAGAAACCTTAGAATTATAGTTTTTTTTTAATCAAAAAATAAATAAATAAATAAATGAATGAATAAGCAACAAAGAGAAACATACAAAGTGATTCACATGTAAATTAAACTCTCCCTAATAAGAAGATCTCGCGGTGGAATTTTTAAGGAAAAGTGGACTCATTCGAAGTGCAAAAAAGCCTTCCCTAAATGATTATCCATTCAGACAAGCCTTTGAGAATATGAATGAAGCAGTACATATCAATTGAACAAGCATGTTTTTAGGCATCCTACTGAAGAGTAGCGCAGTCATGTTATCTTTTTCCTTATGCTTTCAAATTTTACTATTTTTCGGTAATACAATTGGCAGATAATCACCATGGAAGTGAACGAAGATTACCTAGGGTAGGCCCTCGATTAGATTTTTTTTCTTATCCGACTTTGGCTGCCTCGATAAAAACGTGATTTCGGATTTATTTTGGTATATCCTATGTCAGGGGAATGTTCTCTTCCATTGCATTGTTTCTTTTGTAGTCTTGAGTGCATCTGCAAAGTATTCTCATTGACTTTGCGTTAGAAACGATAAGGTTCCCGACCACTTAACTTTGCCTCTTTTCCGAGGTGGGGGGAAGTCTGGATACAGGTAAAACAGCTGCTTTAGCCTGGTCTTTTTTTAATGTCTTGCATCACTTTCTTAGTCTGGGCGATATGAGATGCTGAAGGTATTAATGATGTTTTTGTTGCTGTTTGTCGTGTCAAAGAACGATGGTCATATGGCTATGGATTGTTCCACTTCAGTAATATTTTGTCTTATTTTGGGAGTATCTATAGGGTGTGGTAAATATTTTACTTTAATTTGTTCCAGCAATCCGTATATGGAAATGATCACGTGATTTATCATTTTGCGTAATTTACATAACCCGATTCGCGGGAAAAATAATCGTGAAAGTCGTATGAAAAATCAATACGGACGAATAAACATGTGTTGTGTTCACTACATAGAGGATAAAAGCAATTTCAAAAAAAAAAAAATAGGAAAAGAAAAAGAAGTAGATTACATCAGTTGTGCTGTTGGTCATGCCTAACGTGCATGCGTTAACATTTCATTGATGACCGGAAACTATGATCAAGGGCCCAGGAATACAAAGTAATCACGTCCATCAGTATTGTACCTTACTTCAAAAAATCCTGAAATAGCCTAGGCTTGTGGTGACTATTGCTTGTCTAGTAAACTTGCGGTTCCAAATTCTATCAGCGCCTTTTCTAATTGAGAAAATCTCCCTGACGTTAGCGGAAACTATGATCAAGGGTATAGAAATACAAAGTACTCTCGCCCATCTGTATTGTATAAGGGGGTAAGTTTCTAAAGAAACTGTGGTGTTGCTTCGGTGAGAGAGTATAGCAGGTAATTTTGTGTTAACAACTGATTTGAAAACGCAAATTGGCCACCGTAAAGAGTAAAAAAAGCTGACGTTTCGAGCGTTAGCCTTGCGTCAGAGCGATTGGAGGAATTGTGGGTTGTGTGTGGGTTTTGTATGCAGAAAGTGGAGCTACGCTATTGGAGGGAGTATGGTGACGAGAAAACAAGAATAAATTAGTTGAATGAAAAGCGCTCGTTGATACCGTGGGGATTAAGAGTGCCGATTTGAAAGATAAATTTTTGTTCTAGTGTTTTGCGGCTTTCTGAACCGCCTAGATACAAGGAAAGGCCGCAAACTGCCATATATTGTTTAGAATGATTAGGGAGATTAAAGCGTCTAGCGACTGGTTTGGATGCGTCCTTGTCATTTCTTTCCATCTCGCGGAGGTGTTCTCGGAATCGGTCAACTAGTCGTCATCCTGTTTCACAAATGTATAACTTATTGCGATAAGTGCAAGAGGGGTAGGCACTAAAAAGTCTAAAAAAACGCAGACATCTAGTCATTAAAGCGGCCGAAAAAAAGCGGCGCAGTTGTTGTTTGGCGGGCCGACCTCTACCAAAGAGAAGCTTTGCGGCAACTTTCTGACACCTCCTATTATGCTAAAGTCGACAAAGATCTCTTTTTAATGAACCAAACATTGTCAAAAATACCACAAACCTAACAACCCAGGTCGACCCATCGTTCTGCCTGCAGTTGTCCCACCGAACTTATTTCCAGTTATTTAGACAAAATTATGGCACCTATCGTCAAAACTTTACCATCTCACACGAAGGACAGCCAACAGGCACTTGAAATTTTTCGTGACTTTAATATCTTTGGCCAAAAAAAACTTATTTTCACTATGGATATTACATATCTTTATACTGTTATTCCCAATGACGAAGGTTTACGGGCCCTCAAACATTTTTTTGATCATCGCACTGTTGAGGAACCTAGCTCTGAAACACTACTCCGTTCGGCCGAACAAGTACTGATACTCAATTGGTTTTCATTCGGTGGTAACTACTACAAACTAATGGCGTGGCCATGGGTACTAAAATGGGACCCAGCTACGCCAATCTTTTCGTAGGTTTCATCGAACATCATTTTTTTAGTCAATACCACGACCCAAAACCTGAACTCTACGACCGTTACATTGACGACTGCGTCGGAGTGCCTCCTTTACCAGAGAAGAGCTCACTCAAGTTATAACCGCCGTCAATTCCTCTCACCCGGCTCTTAAATATACTTGCAAAAAGCCGCAAAACACTAAAACAAATTTTATCTTCCAAATCGACACTCTTAATTCCCACGGTATCAACGAGCACTTATCATTGAAATTGTTTTCAAAACTACTGATTCTCTAAGTACTTATTATCCATTGAGCCAATATCCCTCAGAGGTCCTCGGTAGTCCTCTAAGGGAAATTGGCTCAATGAGTATCCCCGCCTGTCACGCGGGGTTCGATTCCCCGCCAGGGAGATAGCCACTACAGATGTTGCTCTTTTTCTAGGTGACTAGAAAAAGTCGTATTTCATCTTTTTAAAGCCTTTTGTAACATTCATAAAAAATGAATTTGGAATCTTTCATTTTTCCTTTTTCTTCCCGAAAAAAATCTTTATTTATTTGATTCCACTTCTGAGCCGCTAAATCGCAGCGCCACGTTCTTGAACGGTATCAGGAGCCCACTCCTGATGGTATAGAGTGAAGCACATAGCCTCCTTTGTTGTACTTGTAAATCAAACACTACACAAGGCTAATTTTACTTCGTGTTTGTTAAAGTAATTTATTTAACAAATAGAGAAGCTTTGACTGTGCTCTGTTCTGTTGTAAAGCACGCAGGAAGCGGCTAGAGCACGAAAGAAGTGTAGGGAGAAGAAATGTAAAATGGTTTCCGTGTTTACATAGCCTGATGTAAACACGCGGGAGGTTGGGAGAACACAAGATAAGCGTAGGAAACCAAGACGCGAAGCGGAGTGGTTTCCAGCTTATCGAGTGTTCCCCCAACCTCCCGCGTGTTTACATCAGGCTATGTAAACACGGAAACCATTTTACATTTCTTCAATCTAACTAAGCTTGAAAATCTTTAAAACTCGGAATGTCTATTTTGTTTTTCCTTTGAGGATTTTCCTATCTGCTCACGTTTTAATAACGTAAATTACGGCGCCTGGTATGTGTACAAACCTTTGTTTGGTTCTGTTGCTACTTGCCGGCTCGCTTGTTCCGAAATCTCACTTTCAATTATCGAAAAAAAGCTAAAAATAAGTCCCGCAAAAGGTCGAACAATACAATTTGGCAGATGACGTGACAGCTTTAGCTCAGCTCTATGCTCTATACTCTCATAGAGCACGCTCTTTCAACTAATGAAAGCGCGCGTTATATCCGAACTTTATTATAATAGAAATTAAAGGAGCCTCCACCGAGCTTAGTTATATCGTAAAGAACAAGCCAGAAGATGTTAACGGCAATAGAAATGCTAGACTCCCTTCTTTTCTGGTGTCCCCGCCTTAGCCAAACAAAGCTAATTGAACACATTATTTCGAAGTCAAACTTACCAGAGAGGCTATATTATACTGATTTTCAAACCGCAGAAAGGGGTAAATTTACGGTTGGTTAGATTGACGGCGTTTTGTCAATTTATGAGCAACTGTACCCGGCCAAACTCTCAAAAGAGAAGTAACCCAGATTGGCAACGCGAAGTTTTTCCGTTTTAGTAAATTATGCATATAAAGGCCTGGGATGTTTTCACCTCGTATGTTCTATTTTCTTAGAATCTTCTAGACGGACAGATCAATTCCGAGATGGGTAGTGGATCATGCACTACCCATCTCGGAATCTTATTATCGCAAGGTCAGACGGTCCGACTTTTCCTGTCAAGGCTTTAGAGGGCTACCTATTTGATTCAAAAATAGACCTCTGACGATTTACCTTTGTTTTAAGTTCTTGCTACCCTTCAGAAAGTACGAAGCCGGGGGATTAGTCACACAAGAGCCAGATAATTTATTAAAGACACTTTCAGAGAACTCACAGACGTTTCTAAGATTAATATCCATAGCCTTGGGGCTGAAGGAGCCACCTCTGCGGTGAATGCACGAGTTTTCGATCGGTTTTTTAAGCGAAACGGTCTTTCGGCTAGCCAAAACGCTAAGGATGGCAATTTAAATTCTCGTTTATTAGTGTCATAATCTTTAGGAATTGAGGTAACGCGCTTTTGTATCGTAAGACCGTGCCCTGCAGATCGGGAGACTTTTATCCATTGGGCCGGGAATTTTCCCCAAATTTTTACCACAACGAGCCCGGTGGGGTTTTTCATTCTATGGATGCTCGTTGGTCCTTTCCCGGGTTCTTTGGAATCTAGAAGCCAAAATATCAGGAAACGAAAAAATGGTGGAATAAACATTAGCTGTTTGATGGCTTTATATATATAACACGAGCCGACATTTTGCTCATTGCTTGCATTTTTCCTCTTCATGGAGTAGGAAACGTACACCGCATCTCGCAAATTATCCGCGCGTATCATATGTTAAATCATCGAATAAGCTGTATGTTTGCGTTAAACATGGATGATTTCTGTGTATGTCCCTCTAAGATGGCACAGCTCATGTGGTTCAGAAGCACTCACTTAAGCGATGATAAAATCACCTTTTAACATAGAAAGTTTCAGTAACTTAATTGCTGTTTACAATCATCACATAACAGGAAGCTTCCTGATTGTAATTTTATGTTAAAAATGAAAATAATGTACTTCCGTCTTGCCAATGGGGAGAACCCTTTCTTTCAACCGTGGCTTACGTTAATACCTTTCGCTCCTCTGCTATCTTAAATTTTCCACATCAGCATTTGACCTGCCGATTTAAAAAAGGATTCCACCTAGATCTGTACAATTTTTGTTTTTCTTTGGCAGGTAATGATCCTATGGGGCAAATACAACAACTTTGCTGTATTTTCACATGGCGTTGATCTTCTTTTCAATTCTAGAGAAGATTAATGAATGAAAGAGGTGAATTGGAAAAAAGCATTTGAAATGAACCTGAGCTGTGCATAAGCGTCATTTCTCAAAAGAAGAATCAAGCAAATGAAAGGCACTATTGGAGAATCCGGGTATCGATCCCGGTACCTCCCGCATGCTAAGCGGGCGCTCTACCACTTGAGCTAATTCCCCAACCCTCAACGTCATTTGGCCTGCAGTTCAGTCATTAGATTTCAAGGAGACCTGACTGGTAGCATTCTTAGAATCTTGCTTTTCTGGGTATATTTAGCCTTTACAAATACGACAAAGGAGGTTAAGATTGTGGTGGAATGTGTAAGATGGATTTTATCATATTAACTGCGGTGTTCTACAAAGATTTCTAGCCCTGAGAAAAACCGTAACAACACATGTGAAAAAATACATTAATTTTTTTCACCTGTGTTTGATATCGCCAATCAGCTGGTGACACATACTCACCTTTCGCAACAATCTGTGATGTTGATGAATGAATGGCAAAGCCTTCACCATTCTCAATCCACCGTTTTTTGTCGAACGGAAATTTTCTCTGATTATGGCTGCTAAAACACGGAAAATTTCGTATCACTTGCATGAAATGAAAGTCCAAATTTCTTAGAAGCGGAAGAAAACCAAATTACGAAAAGAAAAGACAAAAGTTACGTGCTTTATAGCTTTTTTAATGGCATTTCTCATGGCTAAAAACGAAAACTGACAACTGGAAGATTTGCAACAGGTCGATTTTGGCCGTGTACCTGAAAAAACTTATTCTTTTGGTAGGAAAAAGTCAATAACTGAAAATTTTGCCAATTGTTTGTTTTTGTAATGATTCAACGCATTTTTTTTCTCGAGCCTTATCGAGAAAGGCAGTTCAAGAATTTTTCGGGGATGGATCCCATTTTTTTCTTTCATCAATAAAGTCGACTTTTCTTGTAAGTAGAGGGCTATTGTGTTTATATAATAAAGAAAGTAATAGATGGTTTTGTTAGATATGGAATTTCTCTTCCCGTGATCAACTCGATTCCTTGATGTAGTGTTGAAGTCATCCCATACGCCTCAACAGCGGTGAAGGGCATGTGAAAACGGAAGCAGAAACAACCCGACCATTGTCATCAGAGAGACCAAATCTAATAAACCTTGTCCTATTGTTCAGATCCTTCTCGAGATGATAGAGATGATAGAGGGGGACTGTTTAAGCTGTCGTCATTTATGAGTTCTGGATTGCACAAATAAGGCCTCGCTCTTTTGAAAAAAGAAAGCTTGCTGTATAGCAATATATATATTTTCCCTTCTGCTTATAGAGAAGACTTTATTCACTAATTTTGTGAGTTTGCAAACTATTTTTGTCTAAAAATAAAAGAGGCACCGATGGGACTTGAACCCACGACCTCCTGTTCACTAGACAGGCGCTCTTACCAATTGAGCTGCGGCGCCTACACTATTTTAGATTGTTATTGGAGGAAACTATGAGACGACTAAAAAGAAATAGGAAAGAAAACTTACTTGTACTACAGCATTGATCATGGTTTTTGATCATCAATAATGAAGTTAGGACATTTATACCAGCTAGGAATTACCCACAACCCAACCAAAGTAAACGCCAGCTACTTTCTTATTTCTTATAATTTTTTGTTTGGAAATTGTTTTCATCCCCTGTAAATGTCTTTCACGACCTTGAACGACGTCAAAACGGATCAATCGAAAGCAATAAATATTTAAATAATATCCAAATAACAATTGTCTTTTACAACGATAAACAAAGACAGAAACCTCAATAACTCCATCAGAATCTTATATTGACCAGACCAAGAGAATTAGAGACATTGTGAAAAAGCAATGCTAAGGCAGCTGCTTCGCGTGTATCCATAGACTTTTTTCTTGTTACCGCGTTTAAATTTAGTGCATGTGAACTGGACTTCATCAAAAAGACGAAAAGATGGAAATGGTGGATCAGTGATGAGATAAAAAAGATAGTCTATTTCCCGCATGCAAAGCGGACGCTCTACCTTTTGTTAGACAACTTTTCTAACTTTTCCTTGATCCACTTAACTATGAAAATATGCCATACAAGATTCTTTATTGATACTGCTTTGATACTTTCCTGTTTGAAAAATTATCTTTTGACCCTTTGAAGTATACTTTGCTATTATTTAATTCAGAATATAATAATTCAACAAGTATTGTACTATTCTCTTGTTCCAAAATAACTTCATGAAGGCAAAAATGAAAATTTGTACTTGATGCATTATATTTTGCAACATTTTCAAAACATTACTTGAACCTAAGTTTACTGAAAACACATGCATACGAATCAAATATCCACATCCCTCCCAAAGATGACGAGGAACAGTAAACCAATGATTTAAATTGAACCTTGAAAATATTACAAGCTTTGAGTTTACTCCGGCCTCTTTCTTTTGCATGATTCAGTTTGACAAATCAAGCCAGGAGTTGGTCGTTTTTTATTAAATAAAAAACAAAAAAACAAATATGGAAGGTTCACATCAGCAGTTTTTAAGCTTATGATGTTTCAAGGTTTAAACCAAATCATTGCTTCACTAACAGGTCTGTCTGAAAAAACTTGTTTTAAAAATTGCTTGTAGTTACTAAAGTGATACTTACGTTGCCAATGGAGTGTTCAATGCCAAGGATGATATTCGTAAGTTTTTAGACAAGGTTCAGCTCCCAGCATAAGTATACATCATACACACGGGAGGTACTTGACTTCCATCTTCCATCTCTTGTACAACAATACACTCACAGTGGCCTTGAAATCAAGAAAGTCAACAGCTCAACCTTTCATTTCTGTAAAATTAATAAGCTGCTCCAATTTAAATGTTCAAGGGAAGGCTTGGTACTATTCCCTGTAACATGTAAGAGATAAAGGCCAGCA
Organism: Pocillopora damicornis; assembly: GCF_964200805.1. Lineage (NCBI taxonomy): Eukaryota > Metazoa > Cnidaria > Anthozoa > Scleractinia > Pocilloporidae > Pocillopora > Pocillopora damicornis. The sequence goes on from NC_142682.1 coordinate 11,023,733, forward strand.
GTTTCAGGTTTCTGAACACATAGGCTTCTGTACTGTTCATCACTCTCCTCTAGAAGCTGATATTTGGCACATGCTTTAACACTACAAGTAGGTAGTAACATAATAGGTTTTACTATTGCAGCTGGAATGTTTGTCTGCGATGCAACCCATAGCATAGCTATTTAATTCTTTTTTAATTCAGTATCTTCATGTTTCGTTAACAAAATATTAAACAGAAGGTTACTTATTATTGGTAAATAGTTTCATTTTTAATGAATTAAACTCTGATTGTGAATATATGATAATCATACATGTGAACTGCAGATAATGAAGTGAATATAAAAACAATCTTCGCAGTGATAAACACAACTTGAGCAGTAGTGAAAATAGGGCGTAAAAAAAAAAAATTCGGGCCTGTATGGGATTTGAACCCATGACCTCTGCGATACTGGTGCAGCACTCTACCAACCGAGCTAACTAACCAACTGGATGCTAAGTTGGTTCCATATAAACCTGTAAAGTGATAAATAAATGACTGTAAATATATAAAAATAACATATGTGAACTGCGGATAAAGACGTGAATATGAAAGCGATCCTTGCAGTAATGAACACTACTTGAGCAGTAGTGAAAACAAGGCGTGAAAAAAAAATCAGACCTGTACAGGATTTGAACCCATGACCTCTGCGATACCGGTGCAACACTCTACTAACTGAGCTTTGGATGGTGACAGACCTCGTTTCTGTTTATTCAAGAACGGAACCTTTTTCTTCGCAATTTCCTTTACATATTATGAAAACTTCTCGAATTTGATGCTGAATAAAAGATTGTAGCAAGCATTTCCAACTTGCTCTTTTTTATTTTAGGCTATTCCGATGACGTACCCTTTCATATTTACATTTCTGTGCGCTTTCACGGCCTCTACAATGTCTTCTTTTCTGCATTTTACTTCAAACAAATTAAAATAATGGTTTCCATCTACTTTTAAGTCTGTGACAACAACGATAGCAATCCATCGTTGCATGAAGAACACCTTCCCGCCATTGCAGCATGCAGTGGTTTTGGTTGGATGTTTCCTCACCCATCGACAGGCACTTTTCATGTGAAAACTTTCACTTAAACTTTCACTCAAAACTTTTCCAAAAAAAAAACCAACAAACAACGGTAAAAACAGTAAAAGCAACTTAAATTTGGGGTAGTTGATACTCTACTTCTGGCCTGATCGACTCCTTCCGTAAATCATACTTTCTGTGTGGAGTCTATTGTTTTCCTACCAACCAATCAAAGAAATTGAATTAATCTATTCTCCTAGAGGTCATTATTTGACGACCATACCGCTGACAAGGAGCCAAAATGACCCTGGGCTCGAGATTGTGTTCCGCCTCAAAAGGTTTGGCTCCTCAGCCAATTTTGGACCGAAAATGGCTATGGATTTTGTCCATTACAGTAAGTGTACTAAAATGATTTTGTAGAGAATCACAAGAACGTCTCAGCGACTTTGTCTGTTTAAGTCCAAATGAAGGAGAAAGAGAAGTACCGAAAATGAGTCATTCAAGTTGATGTTTCAAGGGACTTTCACCAATTTCTAGGTCTAAAAAAAGTACTGACGAGGGTATGAAATTGTGCTTGGGAAAAGGCATATTTTGGTTAAATCAAGCTTAATAGAACTTGGTGGTTCATCCCTGCCACAGATTATAGCGAGTATCCTCGTTGTGGAACGTTATTGAACTAATGATAATAATAATGGTTTATTAAAATACACACAATGGCATAAAAACTATGAATTACAGTGTGCCTACATGATACAAGAAATAAAGTTACATTTGTTTCGAAGCGACTGGGATTACAAACTATTTATAAATTAATTAAAATTCGGATATGGAGAAAATACTATAATAAAAATAACCAGACTCCTATTGATTAGTTGATTTTCGCCATTGCTGGGAAAAAACTAGAACCAAAGCGTTTTGTTCTATACTGAAAACGGCTAGAACTGCTACTGTTCCTAACATGGTGAGAGTGGCATTCGGATGGCACGGGAGGGAGGAGACGGTGCAGCTGGCAGGCCGGATTATTTTTGATATTGTGCCACACTTTGAGACACAGGTGGGCGCGTCTATCCTCTAAACTGGTAATGTTGGCTTGCGCAAGAGCCTGTTGATAGTGGGGGTCAGGATATACGATTCGCAGAGCCCTCTTCTGGATAGCTTCTAGCTGTTCAATGAGGAAGCGAGGAAGGCAGGTAGCCCAGACAACGGAAGAGTATTCTAGGACAGAGCGAACCAAGGCGCTATAGATGGTGACAAGGTCCGCCGGAGGGACCCCAGCGCGCTTCAAGACCCTAAGAATGTGCAGTCGCTTGGACGCTTTGGAGATGATGTCGTTGGTATTATCGTTCCACTTCAAGGTGTCACACAGGGTCAGACCGAGAACTTTGTGAGATGAAACTGCCTCTAGAGGTAAATTATTCTAGAGAGTATTGGGGAAACGAGTTTGTTTTTGAGTGGACAGATGGTCATGATCTTACATTTTTTAGGGTCGAGATTCATGTTGTTCTGCTGGGCCCATTGCGAAATGCAATCGATGTCGTTTTGCAGAGATGACACCTCCCCCACACTGGAGACCTCGGATATTGTTACGTCATCGACGTACTTCCAGTGGCTCGAGCGGAGGGGGGAGTGAGTAGCCAGGTCGTTGATCATTATCAGGGAAAGGATTGGACCCAATTTGATGCCCTGGCGGACACCGGCATGTACGGGCATCCACTCTGAGATGGAGTCCAAGAGCTTAACAGCTTGGCAGCGGCCACTGAGGAAGCTACAAATCCAACTAATCAACCAGCATCTAACACCTAGATTGATTAGCTTGGTCACTAAGATGGTATGGTCAATGTGGTAAAATGCTTTGCTAAAGTCCAGAAAGCACACATGGAGGAACTTGCCAGGGCAGTCAAGGGATGACAGCCAATTGTGCAGCATGTCCAATAGGCACTAAGTTGTAGAAGTATCTTTAAGGCTGCCAAACTGTTGAGGATCAATATGATTTTTAACGTCATCTATCGGCCACTCGACAAAGAAATCTTCAAGAACCTTAGAGAGCACTGGAGTCAAGGCAATAGGTCGCAAGTCCCCGTCACCCGTAACTGGTTTGACCTTTGGGACGGGTGTTAGGTGAGAGTCTTTCCACCGTTCTGGAAACAAGCCAGATGACACTGAGCGATTGAAGATCACAGTTACTGGACCAAGTAGCTTACGACATACAGCTGAGCTGGTAATAGTTGGTGGTTGGTCCGGCGATGGTAAGAAAGCAGGAAGGGCGGCGGTGTCAAGTGGTTGGATGTCAGATGTAACAGATATGAAATAGCTGTTCAGACGAGTTGCAAGGGTTTTACCTGAGATGATGTTGCCATGTTCGTCAGGATAGCATAACTCGGAATCGGTAGAAGATTTGCCAGCAAGCTTGCTCACCAGGCTCCACCAGCTTCTAGGGTCTGAGGTTATGAGACTCATCACCTTGCGGGCGAAGAATTCCTTCTTGCGCTAACAGATTGCTATGCGCACTTTATTCCTGAAGAGTCGCCATCTATCGTTAGACCCAGAATGATATGCGCGCTGCCACTCCAGGATTAATGATTTAATTTCGGCAGACGTCCAGGGTTTGTCAGTCGGATGTAGTTTGACACTCTTCGCCGGGAAGTAGATGTTGATTGCGTTGCAGAGGTCGTCAGAAAACGACGATGTCAGACTGTCCACCGATAAGGAATCAGCTGCGCACGCGTGTGCAAACCAGCTATGTACACTAGCCCATCTCCCAAAGGCGTTGAGTGCCGACACTGGAAAGCGACGCATTTTAAAAGATTTTTATCTGCTGGAAATAGAGCATGAAAAAAATAGTAAAAATGATACGAGGGAAACAATTGAGTCCTGAAATCTTTTTAGATCGTTTCATTTCAGAAAAATATTGTTTTCTCTGGTCCGTGTGAGGTTCGAACTCACGACCTTGGCGTTATCAGCACCACGCTCTACCGACTGAGCTAACGGACCAAATAAAATTAAGTAAATACGTAAGAACGTATGTGAGTGAGTGAGTGGGTTGGTGGGTGAGTAAGTAAGTAAGGGAGTGGGTGGATAAACGAGTGAGTGACTAAGTTAGTAAGTAATTAAGTCGGTGCGACAGTCACCGCCGTATTAACGCTTTTCCGCGGGCCTCCATCCCATAGTTCACGCAGTGCCAACGTAATTTTCTCTGCTATCCCGATAGACTTTGAGCTGGTACTGAAAGTGGTACCAGGATCGACTAGAATTGGTATCAGGTCCTAACAAGCAGTATACAATCGAGAAAAGAGTGGAATTTAAGTGTAAAATGGTCCTTCTTCTGAGCTTTGATCAACAGCCAGACAGCTTTGCTCAATAGTTTAGAATAGTTTATTTAATGTAGAAGACGTGGGAAGTATTTTTACAATCTTCTGAATCAGAGGCTCATTTTAAAAATGCTTGACAAACTAAAAATACAAAACAAGATAAAATGTGAATTATGCATATACAAACATTAAAAAATATGTATAAATACTACGTAAGCCTTAGAGTATGTAAAAATGTAAAAATAGGTAAAATTATATACAGTTTATACATTGGCATCCCGTGAAATTAACATTATTCGGGCGAGCACGAAATTGTGCTAAAGTGGTCGAGGATTTGGTTACAGCTGGTAACTGATTCCACATGTGGGCAATCATGTACAAATTGGAACTGTGCATGACAAGGCCGTTATATGGAGGTTTCTTAACAAGCGGGCGCTCTACCATTTGAGCTAATTCCCCAATCCTATAAAATAGCTCAGTCCGGTCTTTTTTTTGGCTTCAATTAATTAATTGTCACAAACATTTCTTTAATATAAGAAAGCCAATTGTCAGCACTCGGCCTTCAGTCTCTCCAGTATAGGGTGTACCCACCTCCTTTTTATCTACCATGCTCATCATCATTTTCTTTTATCGTAACAGATCAGTTTTACTAACGGTCAAATGGGGCTTTTTGTTATATATGTTTAAATCATTAAGGATGTATTTGATTAACAGTTCCGAAAAATAGCGCCAGAAAAATCGTAGTTGTTTTATTCCTCTGACCAAGCGCTAAATTAATATAGGAGAGCAAAAAAGGCGAATGGACGCTAATATTTATGTTCACAACTTGTTTAAATTAGTGAAATCTGAATCTTGAACCGGATACTTGCATGACTTTAAATAGTAACAAAAGCATAAGTACAAATTTTAGGTGCAACCAGCACAAAAATCTGAAAATCCGGACGTCTTAAATAGAGATAACGTCAGTAATCGGAAAACACCAATAAATGTGACCTGCTCAGTCGGTAGAGCGCGGTGCTGATAACGCCAAGGTCGTGAGTTCGATACTCACACAGACCAGAGAATACTTTTTTGTCTCTATAAAGCCATCTGAAGAAACCACTTATTTGTAACTGACTTTCCATATCATCTATATGTTTGTATTTTACTTTCCTCTCATAATAACTTTTCAAAATATATTGGTTTAATAATCTTCAACAACAGACTCTTCGTACACCTTGGAATTCTTTGTGGGGACGTGCAAACAAGTTTTTCGAGGCCTGATCCTAATTTGGACCAAACATTCCTTTCCCTAAACTTATTTTCATGCCCTCCCTCTACTTTTTTCAGATCTGGCCGATCATTATTTGGTGAAATAAACGCAAAAGATCAGCTTCAGTGACACAGTTTGGTCTTTTCTCTTTCTCTCTGATTCATTTAGAGCAAAAAGGACAATTACAACAGCAACTAAAAATTAATATAGTAAAACTACTCTTAGCTAACGCAATTTACTTGACGTGAATATCTTGGCGCATATGTTTCTCTCGTTTGTACTTCAAAATCTTCGAAAAATATTCTAGTTTTGTTGCCGTGTAGATAATCTGATATTTTATTCTATTTTTTCTATCTATTACTTTATCTATTTATTTCAGTTTGATAGGATTAATAACTTCTCGTAGTTAAGTTTCCTATAGTGTAGTTGTTATCACGTCTGCCTCACACGCGGAAAGTCGCAGGCCCTGTCAGAGACACAAGTGATCTTTTGTCACTATTGCGATCGCTATCACATACTACTCGCTTAACATATTCGCCAATTGCAGTTTTTGCAAACCCAAATAATTATGTGTTTAAACACTCTTGTTTTCATAAGAACATTGGAAGTTGGAATCCTTACCGTTGCGAGTTGGTTAGGAAATGTACGAATCTGTATGTTACAATGATACAACACTTTATTCAAGAGAAGGAAAATAAAAATTGTAAAAGTATCTCTCGAAAGGGGATATTCTAGAGGTTAACCCTATATAAAAGATTCCCCGAATAAAAAGATCAAAACATTATATACAGATAATTAAAAACTGTTTACCATCATCTCAATCAATATTCATGTAAATCTTTAGTCTGTTACGAAATAAAGTCAATGATCCTGCGTGTACAATATCTTTAGGCAAATTATTCCACATATTAACGATCCGTACAAAAAAAGAAAATTTGTAGCAATTTACGATAGCTATTTTTACGTAGAGCTTATAATCGTGATTGGCTCTAGTTCGATTACATTTAGTAAGTTCAAAAAAGTCCGAAAAATGAAGACTATCTATTTCCAGAACTATCTTGTAGCACTGGATCAGAGATAAAAACTCTCTTCGTTTCTCCAAAGTTTGCCAATTCAGTAGGCGGCAGCGGTCTTCATAGCTCATTTCTCCGCGTTTTTGCTTTAATAATAATGTTCGTACAAACACTGCAGATGACCAGAGGTCATGATTTGGAATGAAATTTTTGCTGCACCCACCACTACCCATGAACCCTTTTTTCGTTTCCGAAGCAAAATTTAGGAGTTTTATATAACTTTGTGAACCTCTATGTCGCTATTATTTACCGACATGTACATAAGTGGTGTTAGCGGCTCTTCATAGCCACCTCAAACAAAATTAAAATATAAAATCGTCGCGAAGGAATAAGAATTTGTCTCCTTGTGAGCAGGTCGTACAGGGAAGGAAAGAGGTCGAAGTAAGATAGGCTAGAGGAAGCGACTGAATGCAACGGTGGCTCTTGCAATATCAAAACATTCCCGTTTACCTGAACTTCTCGATCTTCAGAGCTATGATCTATAGTCTCAGAGTATTCATTCCCACAGTTCATTTAATAAAGATCTTTTTTTGTCACTCATGAAAAATGAATTTGAAGCATTTCCAGGACATTCATTGTGCCTTTTTTTTTCAGACACTTCATATTTGTGACTGGCCTGTTGGTCTAGGGGCATGATTCTCGCTTCGGGTGCGAGAGGTCCCGGGTTCGACTCCTGGACAGGCCCCTCTTGACCATGCATGATTGCATACAAGTTATTGTTTCTCTATCGACCAACTTAAATGTGTAGGAAAGACTATTTAGAAAGATGACTCCAGAGGTGTTTTCTTATCCAATTACTTTTTTTTTCAGTTTGTTTTAAATCACATTCAAGCAATTCAACTTTCAATAGCGACGGTGAAAACCTATTTAAATATTTTGAGTTGTTTCTTGGTGTGTACACATACCAATTTTCTTAATTTTTGAAAGACATTAGCCAAAGTTCTGATTTTGTTTTGAGATATTCTCTTAGAATCGTATATTTATACAGGTTTTCTCCGTCGCCATAGGAAATTGAATTTATTGAATGTGCTGTAAAACAATTGTTGGAATAAATTTAATTAGTAGTCTGAGCTCGAAGAGAGCAACACGTTCTTAGACACAATTTCAAAATGGTCTTTATCCTCCTCATCAATTCTTGAGCAAGTTAATTAATAACGATACACGCGAGTTATAAAAGTTGCATAAGCCTCGGTATCCTCTTGGTCATTCTTTCCTTGGACATTTAGGGTCGTTTATTTACACGAGTTCTAACTCAAACGCGGTTTCACGCAACCAGTAGGCCTCATGGATTCTCTAAAAGAGGGTTGATTTAATTGAATAAATGTCCCTCCACTATCAGTTTTCGGCCCTTTTGACACAAAAATAAATGTTCAGATAAAAAGTTCGGCTGAGTAGATGGCCTAAAAAGTGGGTTTGTTAAACGGTGGCTAAACTTTGTTTAAATGACCAGCCGTTGAAGTGTACAAAAGAGATGCTCAGTTAATACTTTATAAGCCAAGCTTTTTCCAAAGAATAAACAAAAGAATACAGGTACCAATTGGAAAATCCGGATTTTAATCCCGGTACCTCCCGCCTGCCAAGCGGGCGCTCTACCATTTGAGCTAGTTCCCCAATCTAATATATAACATGCTCGGCCTCCTACCTTTCAGGAATAGAGGGTATCCGTCCCCCCTGTTTAGAATCAATATTTCAGTATTATCTTAACATATCAGCGTGAACACTTTTAAACTTGCAGATAGATCATTTGTCGTGGCATATAATTATAGATGCTCAATCTTGGTCAAAAAGTTTTTTTTGGAAAATATGTTAGAGAAATGGAATTAGCAAAAAACTTATTTCCATCCCCGCCATCAAAATGCATGCACATAATTTGATTCTTTATGCGGCTTAGCATTAACACGACAGCTTCATGTACCCAATCGGGAAAATTTACCACTCATGAACAAATAGGAAAACAGAAATGCAGACTCCTTTCTTTTCCGACGCCCTCGCCTTAACTAAGCAAAGCTTAATGAACACGTAATTTCTCGGTCAAATTTACATGACAGGTAAAATCAATATAATGATTTTCAAACCGCAGAAAGAGGTAAATTTATGGTTGATTAGAGTGACGGCGTCTTTTCAATTTATGAGCAACAATATCCGGCAAAACTTAAAAGAGAAGCGAAAAAAAAAGTAATAACCTCTAAGATTCCCTTCAACTATCAACGCCTTCTTTCATGAGGTTTCTAATTCTCATTATTTCCTGATTCGTCCTTACTGCTTCTAGGCGATTCGATGGGTCTGTCCGTCCATCCTTGATGCTTTCTTCAGTCATTACTTGCTTTAATTCTTCCACACACGAATTTCGTGGAGCAGGCTTGTTATTAGCTACTAGGCCGTCTAAAATAGAATCAATTCTAAAATTGTGTTGTTGTATTTCTTCCGAAAAACTATTTTGAGTAAGAAAAAACCCCTGGTCGCTTTACATGCCGTCCTTAACGACAGCACAAAAACAGAGAAATGAGTCGCTGGAAAACATTTAACGAAAAATTAGTAAACAAGAACAAAAACCAAATATCAAACAATAGAACACATAAACAAAAAACAAAGAAAATGCAATGCTAAGTCCCCTGTGGACTCGCCAAAATATCCAAGTACAAAAAAGTCTAGTGCTTATCACGGAGGAATTAGCACACAACTTATCACAGTCCTGTGAGAAACGCACGCATCAGGTTGTTTTCATTGTATCGGCTTTGATCCGACGAAGGCGTGACCGTACTAATTAGCCGGTGTTTGGCCCCTTGAAGAAAGGATCGTTACATAAAGATCCCTTAGGAATAACATCCTGAAATAAGTCAGTTAAATACCTCAAACGTCGGTATTAATCCATACATATCCCTCGGCCCCACGGCCCTCGGGATGTATATGGATTAATAGCTCCGTTATCGGTATTTATCTCTTACTTAATACCCATGCAGGAGGAGCCACCTGTGCGATTAATGTTGGATTATTTGATCGGCTTTTCAAGCGAACGGTCTTTCGGCCAGCGAAAACGCTAAGGATGGCAAAGAAAACCTAAATTCTCGTTTATTAGTGTCATAATCTCTTAGAATCGAGATTCCTAAGGGCATTTTTTGTCGTAAGGCCGTGCACGGCAGGTCGGGAGAGTTTTATCCATTGGGCCGGGTATATTTCCCTAATTTTTACCGCAACGAGCGCGGTGGGGATTTTTTCATCCTATCGATGCTCGTTGGTCCTCTCCCAGGTTCTGTTTTTCGTAGTCTTTGGGATCTATAGGCCAAAATATCAGGAAACAAGCGAATGGTGGAATAAGAAAATGGCTGTTCATACATGATACGAGGAGAAATTTTGCTCATTGCTCGCATTTTTCTCTTCTTTACGGAGAAGGAAAAGGAAAGCGCATCTTGCAAATTATATCCATCCGTCTCGCCAATGGGGAGAAGCATTTCTTTCAGTTGTGGCTTATGTTGATACCTTTCCCTCCTCAGCTTTCTTAAATTTTCCACATGAACAGTTGACCTGCCGATTTAAAAAAGGATTCTACCTAGATCTGTACAATTTTTGTTTTTATCTTCGGCAGATAATTTGTCCTATGGGGAAAATACAACAAGTTTATGGCTTTTTCACATAGTCTTGATCCTCTTCTCCAATTCTAGAGAAGGTTAATGAATGAAAGATATGAATTAGAAAAAAAAAACATTTGAAATTAGCCGGAGCGGTATGTAAGTATCATTTATTAAAAGAAAAAGGCCCCTTTGGAGAATCCGGGTATCGATCCCGGTACCTCTTGCATGCTAAGCGGGCGCTCTACCACTTGAGCTAATTCCCCAACCTTGATCACTTCCAGTGGACATTTCTTTAATTTTGGCCCGCAGTTCAGTTACTTGATTTTAAGGAGACCTGACCAGTAGCATTCTTGGAATCTTGCTTTTCTGGGTACATTTAGCCATGGTTGGGATTTGGTTTACAAATACAACAAAGGGGATGGACCCTATTTCTTTCATTCAGCAATAAAGTCAACTTTTCTTGTCAGGAAAGGGCTATCGTGTTTATATAATGAGCAATGTAATACATGGTTGCTTGTAGATATGGAAGTTCTCTTCTCGTGATCAACTCGATGCCTCACTCGTTCTCTGTGCTCACAAGTAAGCTATCGAGTGGAACATTCGAAGAGAACTCCCATGTCTACCCGCATCCATTTACTATATGAACTTGAATGTTTTACCGAGAACTAAAACACTCGTTGAATCAATTGAGCAAGGACGTCACAATCCCCGCCTTTTAAAACTTTACAAAATGAACATGGTTTGTTTGTTGCTTGTAAGGTAAAGAAAGTAACAGCCACGGGAAGTAGTCTAGAGAGGAAGGCTGGGAAGTTGATGTAGTGCGGTACTCATCGCGTCTGCCTCAGCAGAGGTGAGGTGCATGTGAAAACGGAAACAGAAACTACCCGACCCTTGTGAGGTAGTAAATCTAATCAACCTTGTCTTACTGTTCAGATCCTTCTTGAGATGATAGAGAGGGATTCTTTAAGCCTTCGTCATTTTATGAGTTCTGCACCGCACAAATGAGGCCTCGTTCTTCTTCCTTTTGCTTATAAAAATGATTGTGTTCTTTATTGTTTACTAACTCCCGCTGCCTTGGGTGCAGTTTGCAAAATTTCCTGGCTAAAAATGAAAAAGGCAGTTATGGGACTTGAACCCCTGACATCCAGTTTACTAGACAGGCACTTGCCAATTGAGCTCTGGCGCCTCGGGTGCTTTTTAAAAATCTCGTAAATCACACCAAGAAACAATTACCGCCACATGCTTGAACTATTTTAGATTCTCATTAGAGAAAACCCCATGAGACAGGGAAAAAGAAACAGGCAAGAAAACTTTGTTGTTCTATAGTATTGATCATAGTTTTTGATCATCAATAATGAAATTAGGACATTTATATCAGGAATTACCCACAACTCAACTGAAGTAAACATTAACTACTTTCTTACTTCTGATTTTTTGTTCGGAAATTGTTTTTATCCACTATAGATATCTTTCATGACCTTGAAAGACGTCACAGTGGAACAATCGACAACTCGAGTCCAAATAACAATTGCCTTTCACCACGCTAAACAAAAACAGAAACCTCAATATCAGAATCTTATATTGAGCAGACTAAGAGACCTAGAGACAATATACATACAATCAGCAGTACAACAGGAACGATGGAATCAGTAGAGTACAACACACCCGGCCCTGCCACAAAGAAAGTAATCAAAGTCAGATGGAAGGAAAGAAAAAAAAAAGCGATCGAGAGCCTTGCATTGGCTTTCAAGGTGAGTATCCATTAAAATTATCGTAGAAAATCAATATATTTTTTGAACACAAAACAGACCGTGCCCTGGTGGGCTCGAACCTTTCGGTTAACAGCTAAGCGCGCTGATCGATTGTGCCATGGAGACGGCGCTTTGAAACCAGAGTTGGAGATCATCCTTCATGGAGGTTTTCTCTGGATTAATATCATTTAACACGTCACCTTGATAACGAAACCAAATATACTACTCAAGGGCCGATTATAAAGTAATATGAAAAATCTTAAAAGGCTCTCTTAGACTAATCACAACGGTGGATAATCGAGCTTGGCAGACTGTTTAATAGCTTGAGCTAAATGACGTTATTCAATTTGAAAACTCGTCTAAGTTAGAAAAATCCAGGGTGCGAAATAAAACCGGGAGAATTAATTAATTGAACTAATAATCTTAAAAATTTTCATTTGGAAATAAAACATGGAAAAATAGTAAAAATGATTTGAGGGTAACAATTTAGTCTTGACGTTTAGATCTTTTCATTGAAGCAAATCATTTGTTTCCCCCTCTTTAGAACGTTATTGAATTAATAATCGTAAACAATTTTTCATCCGCTGTAAATGAATTATGGAAAATAGTAAAATGATTTGTAGGGAAACAAATGAGTCTTGGAATGTTTTTAGATTATTTCATGGAAGCAACATGTAGTGTTCTTTGGTCCGTGTGAGGTTCGAACTCACGACCTTGGTCTTATCAGCACCACGCTCTATTGACTGAGCTAACGGACCAAACTGTGTTACATAACAGTAACTCAGTAAGTTAGAAAGTAAGTGAGTGAGTGAGTGATTGGGTGGGTGGGCGGGTAAGTGAGTGCGTGGATGGGTAATGAGTAAGTGAGTGAGTAAGTAAGTCGGTGCGATAGTCACCGCTGTGTGAAAGCTTCTCCGCGCGCCTCCATACCATAGTTCACACAGTGCCGATGTAATTTTTTCCGCTGGCTCGATAGACTTTGAGCTGGTAAAGAAAGTGGTACCGGGATCGACTAGAATTGATATAAGGTCTTACCAAACAAAATGCAATGGATAAAAAAGTGGAATTTTGGTACCATTTTGGCGAGTGTACCCTTTTCACGGGTGAAATGGATTAATCTGAATAAGGCTTTTACACTGTGATAAAGGCAATTAATTTTTCCTTCTACAGTGGAAAACGGATGCTTAACAAGGGTCTGCTTATCTCGCCAAAAATTACAAAAATAACAGTTGGGCGATGATGTTCGGAAAGTTTCGTTTTCAAGATATTTCCCGTACATATTGAAACCCAAACCAATTTGAAGAGCGTTATCGTAAAGCTTCAACAACAACAGCCATTTTTCATTGAAATTTTTTGAAATTTAAAATTTTTTTTCATGGCAGGCGCTTAGCCGATGCTAGTCTAGGCGGGCCAGTCTATGAATCCAATTACAAACATCACGATACAAACATAGAAAAATAAAAAGCAAACTCCTCACAGTTACAATTATCTGTACATAGTTTACTTTCTTTTAGTACTGTACATACTTTCAGATTTGTGCAGATTTCTATCATTATCATTACCATCATTATTATTATCATTATTCGCATATTTATCTCTTTTTTTTCTTTGCGGCAATACCTGGAAAATAGTGATACTCATAACATTGCAATGAACTAACTCAAGGAAGTTCGAAGAGAACAATACGTTCATAGACACAATTGCAAAAGGGTCTCTATTCTCCTTAATAATTCTTGGGCGAGTTAATATGACACACGCGAGTTATAAAACTAGTTTAAGCCTCGGTACCCGCTTGGTAATCCTTTATTTGGACATTTGGGGCCGGTTATTTACACGAGATCTAAACCAAAGCGCGGTTTTATGCAGCAAGTAGGCCTCAGGGATTCTCTATAAGAGGGTTGATTTAATTGAATAAATGTCCCTCCACTATCAGCTTTCGGCCCTCTTGACACTATTTACAAAAATAAATGTTCAGATAAAAAGTTAGGCTAAACTGAGGATGGCTCAGAACGCGGTTTTGTTAAAAAGCGGCTAAACTTTGATTGGATAACCTGCCGAGGCAAGCTTTTTTCAAAGAATTAGGGCACTAGAATGAAGATCCCGGTAACTTCCGCATGCAAAGCGGGCGCTCAACCTCTTGAGCTAATTTCCCAATCCTATCTATAACATCCGTGGCTCCTGCCTTTCAGGAATAGAGGGTATCTGGCCCCACTGTTTAGAATCAATAATTCAATTATCTTGAAAGCTCAGTTTTACTGAGTAAACATGAGAGACGCAATATGATAAAAAATAATTCTTCAGATAGTTGTAGTGCTGCATGGTACCCTGTAGGTCTTTGTTTGTTTTGTCGAATGAAGTCTTCTTTTTAGTTTTTCTTGAAAAAGGAGAGGGTCAACGTATTTATTTTTCTAGTTGGATAGGCTGTCCTTCGCGCCGTAAACTAGTTTTGCACGTCTCGCCATTTCCCATGAAGGACGATCCATCTGCCTTGAAGTACGACACATTTCCCCGTACGACCCAGTTTCCTAGCAGCACGTTCCATCTGCCTTCAGGTACGCCACATTTCCATTTCGGCAATACAACTGACAGATAATCACCTTGAAGGTGAGCAGAGAGTAGTAAAGGGTGCCAGTATGGCAGGGAGCCAGTCAGAGAGCCGTATATCGCCACGTGACCAAAATGGACCAATCAGAAAACCGGATTTTCACATTCCATTCTCGCGCTATCTTTAAAACCGCGGAGGCGCCTGAGCACTAGTTTGAGTCGAAAAACACGTGGAATACAGGGTTACAAATCATTTTTAATGATATCATATTGTTTACAAGGTGTTTTTGTAGTAACAGGACATTATTCCTTTAAAAGTTTGTTGCTGTCTAGGTTTTTTTCAATAACTACAGTTCTTTCTCGTAGGGTTGTGGAGACTTCTCCTATCGTTTTGTTGATCTGTGTGAGGGAGTTTGTCCATTTTGCAATACACTTCTTCATTTCATTTAAAATTTGCACGCTCATATCCATCCGTGTGCGATATACGGCTCTCTGATTGGCTATCCGCCATACTGGCACCCTTCACTACTGCAGAGATTACCTATGCTGGGCCCTCGATTACTTTTTTTTTCTTATCCGACTGTGGTTGTCTCTATAAATTGAATGAAAAATGTGATCACGGAATTCTTTTGGTATATCCTATGTCAGGGGAATCTCCTCTTCTATTTCACTGTTTCTTTTGTAATCTTGAGTGCATCTACAATGTATTCTTGCCGACTTTGCGTTAGAAACAATAAAGTTCACGATCACTAAACTTCGCTTCTTTTCCAAGGTGGGAGGAATTCTGGATACAGGCGAACCAGCTGCTTTGGCCTGGTCCCTTTTCAGTGTCTTGAATGTGTGTCTCAATCTGGGCAATGTAAGATGCTGAACGAGTTAATGATGTTGTTGTTGCTGTTTGTCGTGATAACGTACAGTCGTCATATGGCTATGCATTTTTCCACTTCCGTGGTATTTTACCAGTTGGGAGTATCTCTAGGGGAAAGAAGCAAGTCCAAAACAGAAAAAAAGGAAAAATAAAAAGGAAGTAGGTAACGTTGACATCGGTTGGGCTGTAGGTCATACCTGGTGTGCATGCACTAATGTTTCATTGATGACCGGAAACTATGATCAAGGGCATAGAAATACAAAGTAATATCGCCCATCGGTATTGCAACTTACTTAAAAAAAATCCTGAAATAGTTCAGGCTTGTAATGACAGTTGTCTCTCAATGTAAGCTATGAGTTTTTCGAAAGCGAGATTATCGCATGGGTACTGTAGTTCAATTGGCTGGAGCACCTGTCTGGTAAACTTGCGGGTCCAAATCCCATCAGTGCCTTTTTCTAATTGAGAAAAAATCTCCCTGATGTTAGCAGAGCTTCCGGAGAGTAAAGCAAATCTAGGTGACACTCTAGTGAACTCGTGGCTGTTTTTGCTCGAAGCCAATGATCCTATGATTCCGGTAAAACAGGAAAAGTCCTCCCTTAGGGATTCAAAGTCGGTCCGTCATCTTGAATAAGATGCATTCCCTGACCGAACTTTTGAGGCCGCGCTAACGCCGCGAAATGTGCATATGAAATCTCCACATCACTCGTCGCTAAGCATACCCACGAGTTAAAATTAACAGGATCATAAAAGCTGGTATGTATCAATTCAATATATATTCTACGGTTAGATCCTTCTTTGTTCGGAAAGTCATAATCACAAAAAGATCTAAAGCAACCTGAAATTGTTTTCAAGTATTGGTTCTTTATAAGGCACCAGAGGTCCTCGGTAGTATAGTGGTGAGTATCCCCGCCTGTCACGCGGGAGACCGGGGTTCGATTCCCCGCCGGGGAGATATTACTTTTTGTTACAGGTTACTAGAAAAATTCCCATTTTTAGTCAGTTAAAAACTCTTTGTGGTACTCACCTAAACAACCTAACCAGTGTCATCAGAGAAAGTAAATGTAATCAACTTTGTCTTATTGTTTAGATTCTTTTCGAGATGATGGAGGGGGATTGTCTAAACTGTCGTCATTTTATGAGTTCTGGACCGCACAAATAAGGCCTGGTACTTTTGAAATTCCAATCTTGTGAATTGCCTAACTCTTGCTGTATAGCAATGTACATCTTATTTCTCTTTCTGCTCGTAAAGATGACAGTATTCTTTGATGTTTACTAACTCCCACTTACTTATTAGGTGCAGTTTGCAAAATGTGTTTGCTAAAAATAATAAAGGCACCGATCGGAATTGAACCCACGACCTCCATCTTGGACGGTAGGTACCCCTGTTTTTACTCTGTCGTTTTTCGTATCCTCTTGCGAGGTCAGCACTATCCTTCTCTCTATGACCTGCTTCAATGATCCGTCGCTGTGAAGTTATTCTTTTTATGTTTTGTTTGAGGTTTCTGTGACACACTTGACATCCCGGCAAGTAATCTCGACCTAATTTAATTTGCAACCGATAGGTGAACATATGCTTAATTTAAGTCTTTTAGCATTTTGGTCTACCTCAGACTTAATGGCATCTAAATAAAGAAAGGTTCTTAAGAAAATAAAAGTGTAATGAAATTTTTATTCGTTCGATAGAATTTGAAAGGCTCGATCTTGCGACCTTCCGCGTGTGAGGCGGACGTGATAACCACTACACTACAGGAACCAAAGTCTTTCTCTTTCTTTCTCTTTCTGTCTCTCTCTTTGTCTACAAAGACAAATAATCTTATCAAAGTGAAATAAGCAGATAAAGTAATAGATACCGAACACAACGACAACAAAAAAATAGAAAAAAATATATGTTAATGTATACGGAAATAAAACTAGTATATTTTTCGAAGAATTTGTGGTGTAAGTGGAAAGAAGGATTGTTGGAGATCTTCTCGAGGTGCAACACAAACCTTCACTGAATAAGCATCAATCCAGACAAACCTGTGACAATTAGAATGAACAGCCGTACTATCAGTAATGCTTTCTGTTTATCTTCAGGTAGTTCGCTTTAGCTCGTGTGGTTAAAAGGTCCTGGATGGGTAGTGAAAGGTATTTTTCAACAGGCTTGTTTTCGTGTTGTGGTGGAACGGCGTAATAATTTTATCGTGGGAAGCGTCTCCACTGGAATATTTTTTTGGCATGAAAATGATATACCTCCAGTTTAACCAATCCAAATATCTCTTATCTTCAGCCAATGGATTAAAACCTGCTTTTGCAACCCTCTCTCTGCCTTCTCAAACATTCAACGTGACAATTAAACTACCGGGCGGGAAAAAGAGGCCGCCTGGACGAGTGAAAAGGTTTGTCTCTTCTTCTTTCATAAAGATCTTGGGGGTTAAATACAAATGTTTTAAAGTTTTCTCTTTGCTTTTTTTCCTTTGATTGAGTCTCTTTTTTCGCGGGCGCGATTTCGTCGCCAGATTTATCAGAAAATGACGCTGCAGTTCTCCATCCTAACCAGGATTGGATTTAGAGGGGGGTATTTTCTAAAGCAACTGTATGTGCTGCTGATTCGGTAGAGGAGTGGGCAGACGAAACACCAAAAATAAAACTAATATCGTGTATCTAACAAGATAAATCTAACGTTGTGTTCGTTTTTCTAAGGCGCTACACTTGGTCTTTTCAATAGGGAGTAAAGCAGGATACAGAGCAAAGGGCCGACGGTCGAGACATTAGCTATGAAACTCTTCACTGTGGCCAATTTACGTTATCAACTCAGTTCGTAAAACCACATTATCCAGCATTGGATTTGTTTGGTACTGTCAATGAAAAGCCATTAGCTTTTGTGGCAGCTCTATGGGCCCAAATAACATTAGTTTTAGCAAGGCCTCCGAAATTTTTTATCTCGAGTTTAAACAAATTTCTTAGCTGACTGAAAATAAGAGAAGTGAGATGAGTAGTAAGGAGACATTAATGATGAGCACTGTTGCGAGACTGGCTGATCCTTTTCACCAGGGTGTTCATGTTTGCAATTATACATGAGCCGGGGAATTAGCTCAAATGGTAGAGCGCCCGCTTCGCATGCGGGAGGTATCGGGATCGATACCCGGATTCTCCACTTTCTTTTTTCTCATATCATTGATGACAGAAAACTGTCATATCACTGATGACAGAAAACTCGTAAACCTCGCAGGATTCTAAAGGAGATGAAACTGGAAATGAATGTCACTGTTTTTTTACCGGATTTGGCGCAGGGTGAGCGAGACTAATAAGCGGTGGACATTCCGGCAAGGTAAACAACAAATGCAATATACAAACTTCATTTGTTTTTGTTATTTTTTACTTCTGCGACTCTTATCGCGGTCTTCGGAAAAATATTCGCGATAGAGAGGTTCACGATGCGTCATGACATTACTGGATTTTGGCGTGTAAACGCGTAAAACTTTCATCTGTCGTGTGAGCATAAATATAGATATTCTGATATTTGCCAGCAAAGCTAAGTGCGTTTTAAGTTTGTTGTAAAATTTTCGTTTATTTTAGTCTCACTTTTCTCTCAAAAGAAAGTATTCGCTAATCATGTTATTACTATATCTATCATATTATTATCATATCATTACCAGCAAGAGGTATTTGTTTATCATGAGTATGATTACAGACCCAATTGGACGACAAGAAGTCTTATTTCCAATTGAACATAAAAATTACAATTTCCGAGAGAGGGAGAATAACCAAGTTAAATTGTCTAGTGTCATGATTGGTTGATTTAAACTATACATTTGAATGTGATTGGTTAATTTACACAATAAATTTGAATGTGATTGCCTTGTTGAACTGTCTGATAACAAACTTGGCAAGTGAGTTAGTGGAAAATAGGAGTTTTTTAAACCAATTACTATCAAGGAAATTGTAATTTTTATTATTAACATTAGAAGACAGGGTAAACGCGCAGTAAGACTTCCTTTTTAAGTTTAAAGTTTTTGTAATCGTGCATAATCATTGAATCCGGCGCTCTACCACTTGAGCTAATTCTCCAATCTTATTCATTCATCTTTTTATCTATTATGCTTATCATCATTTTTTTTCATCTTGAAAGATCAGTTTTACCGAGAACATCTGAGAGGAATAAAACGTAAAACGTTTTTGTTCAGTTATTTTTGGTACAAGCTAACTTACTTATTAACTCAGTCGGCAAAGCGTGGTTTGGATAAGGCCAAGACTGTGCGTTCAACCATCACGTAGGCCAACAAGGGAAATGTTTTTTTGAAATCATCTAGAGGTCAAATGTGGCTTTTTTATATATGTTGAATTCATTCAGGATGTATTTGATTAACATTTCCGAAAAAATGGTAACAGAAGAATTTTAGGTGTTTTATTCCTCTGACCATGTGCTAAATTAATATAGGAGAGCAAAAAAAGGGAATGAACGGTAATATTCATGTTCTCAACTTGATAAAACTAGTGAAACCAGTCGCTAGCATGACTCTTAATAGAAGCAAATGCATTTGAAGCGAATTTTAGGTACAACCAGCACAAAAATCTGAAAATCTGAATGTCTGAAAATAGAGATAACGCCAGTAATCGGAAACATTTCCATCTATGAAAGTTATAAAACAATAACGAAGATGGCCATATGGAAATCTTTTTTCAAACCGTACACCAACTGACTGTAATTTAACCTTATAAGGACGTCAAAACTTCCCCGTTTACATGAAATTCTTGATCGTCAGGGCTGTGTTATATAGTCTCGGAGTATTTATTCACAATCATCGCCTTTCGGCGCTTCAATAGTCTTAAAAAAAAAGCGTTGGTCTGAGACTGACTTGTGTTGTGTTTTTGCAAACTTCGTATTCATAAATCGGCGTATGTGAAGTTATTTTAGTTACCTTCTCACCTTAAGTTTTAAGGATACTCTGATATGCGCAGTCTCCGTGGCGCAATCGGTCAGCGCGTTCGGCTGTTAACCGAAAGGTTAGTGGTTCAATCCCATCTGGGGACGATTCCTTTTGCGTTCAAATGCTATTATTGCTGGGCAATACCATTGAAAGATAATCACCTGGAAAGTAAACAAAGATTACTTATGCTGGCTCTCGATTGTTTTTTGTTTTTTTATCTGACTTTGGTTGCCTCGATTGAATGAACGAATTAGATAAATCATGTAGCAGATGAAACCGATTGCCATCACTGTTCACTGTTCCTGTCGTAGTCTTCAAGACCAGAATGCATCGTAGATGCATTCTCCTTGATTTCGCGCGAGAAATAATGAGGTTCTCGATCACTAATCTTTGCTTCTTTTCCAAGGTAGGAGGAGGCCTGGATACAGGCGAAGCAGCTGCTTTAGCCTCGTCCCCTTATAACGTCTTGCATGAATCATTCAAACTGGGCAATATTAGAGGGCTAATGATGTTTTTGTTGCTGATCATCGTGGTAACAGAAGTTTGTTATATGGCTGTGGATTGTTCCACTATCATGGTATTTTGTCAGTTGTGACGACGTTTCTGGTCGTCAATGGCATCTAAAGTGATAAAGCAAATTCAAAAAAAAAAAAAAAGAAAACGGGCTACGGGTAATATATGGCGAGCATCTGCTCAGAAACTGCGATGAAGGCCAAGAACATCAAATTAATTTCACCTGTCTCTATTGTAGTTTCCTCAAAGAGATTCTAAAATGGAGCAGGCTTGTAACAACGATTGTCTCTCGATTTCAGTTTAGTTTTTTCTAAATCAAGATTATTACTCGGGTCGCAGTTGGTTGGAGCGCCTATCTAGTAGACTCGCAAGTTTAGATACCAACTCTCCGATGTTAGCAAAGATATCTGGGAATTCATGGCTGTTGGTCTAATGGCATAATTCCCGCTTTATGTGCGAGAGGTCCCGGGTTCGACTTCCGGAGATTCCCGTTGTTGTGGAATATAATGTGATTAAAGTTTTTGATCTATATATAATTAAATGTAGGAGATTAGCGTCTTACACGGATGTTTGATATCCATTCCTAAATTTTCTCAGAAATGCCGGGCGCTTTTGCGAAACTACTGTATGTGAATATATCTCATGGGTGTACATATTGCGATTCTACGCACACACGTGTACTCGTTTCAGACCAGTGGGAGCAGTAAACATCACTCGTGTGAATCCCAACAAATAATCGCAGGACGGAGGTTGAGTAAAGAGTGCAGGAAAGGTGTCATACCAACAAGTTTATTCATTTGATCTTTACACGAGCATGGACAGAACAATCCAGACTGAGTAGCCACTGGTAAGCGCGTGTGTTAGTTAACTCACCCTCAAAATATTCAGAAAAAAATATTATGATAAGAAGATAATTATAAAACTTTTTAAAATTTTTTTTTATAGTGCAGACGATTGTGACAAAATTTGTTCCTGGCAAGGTTCAAACCTGCGACCATCCGCGTGTTGGGTGGACGTGATAACCACTACACTACAGAAACTTGCAGGTACGTGGCGTCTACGCCACGTCTGAAATGCCATGTTCCGAATAAACTAATGGCGGAATCGAGGAGGGTGTTGTAAGAACAGGCTCGGTTGTTTCTATAATTCATTTGCTTTTCACTCCTGTTGCTGAATAGCTGGTGAAGCTGGGCTGTCAGGTGGCACGCGAGTTACGCACGCTCGAACGTTTCACCTTAAGTTCATAGTGATTCGAGTGTCAAAGTGTCAATTTTCCATGTAATTGTAGACACCAGAAAGACGTTGAAGACGTGAAGAGAACGATTTTGCATAGACAGAATAAACGACAGGGTTTCGCGAAATTATCTTAAATTTACTCCATACGGGTAAATTTTGCGACTCTTAGCCAACACGTGCACGGATTTTTAATTTCGTTTGAGCTTTCTGTGGTGCGAATCCCGGCAAATAATCGGGATACAGAGATTAACAAGGTCACATTAAATTACTAGACGAAAAAGCTGTTCTCGAGTAGTTGGTGTGTTTTTTAATTTACCTCAGCCTCGAAATACCCATAAAGAATAAGATTTTCATGAAAAGAAGACTTAAATTTACTTTATTGAATTTGAAGTAATTAATTATCTTCACAAGGAGGAAAAAATAAGTGACAAAAAGTGAATATATTTCATACTTTTATACAATTTGTTAGAATTGTAAGGCTGCACATACTGCAGTGGTGTATGCCCATCTTCCAAGCAAAGATATAGTGGTCACAAATCCAAGCAAAGATATAGTGGTCAGAAATCGAAAATGTTATTGGCAGAGCTCGAACCTACAACCTTCCGCGTGTTAGGCGAACGTGATTAGCACTACATTACAGAAACCGGCACATTAGTCATATTAAAATTATAGTTTTTTTATATAATAAATAAATAAATGTGGAAGTGACAAGGAAAAACATACAAGATGATTTACATAAAAATAATACTCTACTTAGTGAGAAGAAGATCTTGTGGTGGAATCTTAAGGAAAAGTGGACACATTCGAGGTGCAAAACAAGACTCCTTAAATGAGTATCCATACAGACAAGCCTTTGAGAAAATGAATGACGCAGTTCATATCAATTAAACAAGCATATTTCATAGGCATCTTTCTGAAGAGTAGCGCATTCGTGCCATCCTCTTCTCATTGCGTTCAAATTTTATTTGTTTTCGGCAACGCAATCGACTTTCTCCGACTTTGGTTGCCTTGACAAAATGAATGAAAAACGTGATCACGGATTTGTTTTAGTTTATCCTTCGTTAGGCGAATGTTCTCTTTCTTCTATTCCACTGTTCCTCTTGGGTAATATCGTTTGTTTATAGATATTTAAAAGCACCCTTTGACTAAGAAAGGGTGCAATTCTATTTAACATCTTAAGCTTGGGATATATCCTAGAGGCTAAATATGTAATATGCTTGTTCCAGCTAAGAGTATTATCTATATAAACACCTAAATATTTGAAGTCTTCACACTGTTTCAGTAGCCTCCCATCCATAAAGATTTGTAAGTCTGGAGCATTTTTCACTGCGTGTTTTGATCCAATCAGGATTGCTTCTGATTTCTTGTGATTGCAGATAAGACCATCAGTACTGAGCCGATCGGTAACTCTTCCAAGATCTTCATTTACATACTGTTCAGCAATTTTAACATCTTTAGAGCTGGTGTGAATTCCTGTATCGTCGGCGTACAATACAATATCACAGCTATCACATACGTCTGAAATGCTATCTATATGAATATTAAATAGATTCGGGCCTAGCACAGAACCCTGCGGTATTCCATAGGTAATCGTCAATTGTTCGACCGGTAAGGAGCGATCACTTGAATACACACCTGCCACCTGCTACGCGTCAAAGCAATACTAATAATTTTTTTAGAGTTTTTATATTACCTGGCCTGTTGGTCTAGTGGCATGATTCTGGGTGCGAGAGGTCCCGGGTTCGACTCCCGGACAGGCCCGTTTTGTCGTGGAATATGATGGGAGCAGAGTTCCCACAGTTGGGTAGTTTAATAACCCATTCACACCAGCAAAACATGTTTTGTTAAACTGGTTTTCATTGAATGAAAATTATAAACAGAGAACTGAAAAACTTGATTTTCCATTGGATTCAAGTACTTGCTAACTTGCATTTCCAATGTGCTACATTCAAGTCAAAAATATTCGGTTAAATAGTTTCTATGAAGAAAAAAAAATTAAACTGTGATTAACAAAATAACTTTTAAACATGTTTAAGCTTTGGTGTGAATGGGGCATAAGACGAAGGACTGACAAATCAGACAAAATAATTTCACACCCGTCGTCGCACTCCGACAAAAAGTTGTTGCATTACAGGCTTTTTAACATTTTTTAAAATGATGCTAATGCAATTCTGTAGTTGCCATAGGCAGTGGTTAAAACTTAAATAAAGGCTTTTTTGTGTGGATGTAATGATGTGCAGACGCAGCAATTTCGACAATTGATGGAAGGCGACATGTAGAAATTCAAGATGACAAATTACACTTGAACAGTACCGTTCAATAGTCATCAATTGCTGTTCTGTAGTTTGTTGATCTAAGTCTGCACGAGCACAAAAAAAACCGTTCAGACTGACTTGCGAACCGGTAAGGGTCTCTTAATTAGTTTTACATCAGTCTCAACATCATTAGAAAGAAGAAGGTTCTCATGAAAAGAAGAGTATCACTAAACTGAAATTTGATTTATTGAATTTGAAGTTATTAATTGTTCTCACAAGGAAGATTAGATAATGGACAAAAAGTAATTATAACTACTACCATACAGTCAACCCATCCTATTATCAAAAATATAATCGGAACTGTTTCTGGCAGGTAAGGCAGACGTGATAATCACTACTCTATAGAAAACTCCACGTTCACAAAGGAGTTTTCACAATTGATATTTTAGAATTATAGTTTTTTTTTTATCAAAAATGAATAAATGAATACGTTTCAAGGAACTTCACGGTCAGGGGAATGTTCTCTTCTATTCCACTGTTTCTTTTGTAGTTTTGAGTGCATCTACAATGTATTCTCGCTAACTTTGCGTTAGAAACTATAAGGATCACGACTACTTACTTATCTTTGCTTTATTTCCAGGTGACTAGGAAAAGTTTTATTTCATCTTATTAAAACCTCTGTGTGGCATTCATGAAAAATGAATTTAAAATCTTTCATTTTGCCTTTTTCTCTCTAGAACGAATACAAATTCTTTATTTTTCTGGTTCCACACCTGAGTTGCTAAATCACAGGGCTAAGTTCTTGTACGGTATGGAGCAAAGCCCCTAGCCTCCTTCGTCGTAGTTGTAAACGAAACGCTACAAAAGACTTATTGTAATCTATGTTTGTTAAAGTGATTAATTAGAAATTAAAGGAGCCTCCACTGAGCTTAGCTGTATTATAAAGAACACACAGGAGGATACTAACGGAAAACAGAAATGCGAGACTTCTCTCTCTTCTGGTGCCCCGCCTTAACCAAGCAAAACTTAATGAACACGTAATTTCGCGGTCAAATTTACCAGACAGTATATATTGTGATGATTTTCAAACCGCAGAAAGAGGTAAATTTACGGTTGTTCAGAGTGACGCCAGTTTATCAATTTATGAGCAACAATACTCGGCAAAACTTACAAAAGAAGCGAAAAAATAGCAAATGCTTTCTGTCATGAGGTTTCTTACCCTTGTCATCACAGTTATTTATTGATATATTTATTCATTTTTACACCGAGGCATTTGTTCATTCAGCTAGGTATCTAATTAATTACTTGTTTATTCATTTATCTACCAATAACCATTTGATTTTAATATTTAGTGTATTCACCCTTTCGTTATCAGGTGGGTGTTTTCTCTTGTTTCGCTTTGTCTGTAAGCGTTATTTATTTTCAGTTGTGTTCCAGTCTGAAATAAAGACAAAATTTTTCTTTTCAGTCCCCGAGCATCCTGAAATCTACAACTTGCATGGTAAAGAGCACCGTTCTGGCTTCCAAAGCGGATGGCACCGTACTTGCTTACCTTGCAAAGTTCAAAGGTTGGAAACGATGGGCTTCATCATTATTTACTTGTCAATCCCTTTCGAGTCGCAGTTTACTTACAGTGCCTGCTCAATGAAGCATATTCTCCGGTTCCAATTATTAACGCTGTCTACAGCATTGATTGGGCGCAGCGGATGGTTGGTTCATCAAAAATGTCTTCACACCCTCTGGTTATTCAATGATCAATGCATCTCAGAGAATTCTGAGTAGGTCAAGGGTCGAAAAAGATCCTGTGACCCCTGAGATCTTACAAGCCCTCGTGATATCAAATATAAAAGATAAATTTCCGTCTCTTTCTGATCTCAGACCGGTCGCTCTATACCCAATTGGCTACGCGGGGTTTTTCCGTTTTAGTGAATTACGCCATATAGAGGCCTGCAATGTAAAGTTTTCCCCTCGTATGTTTCTATTTTCTTAGAATCTTTTAAGACGGTCGACCAATTCCGAGATGGGTCGTGGATCGTTATCGCTAGGTCAGACCTTCCGACCTGTCCTGTCTAGACTTAAGAGGGCCTTACATATCAGCTTCACAAATTGACCTCTGAAGATCTACCTTCCCAACCGTAATTTTCTGTTAACATGAAAGTGAGGTACTTCCGTCTTGTCAATGGAGAGAACCATTTCTTTCAACCGTGACTTACATTGATACCTCTTCCTCCTTTGCTTTCTTAAATTTTCTACATGAGCAGTTAGTCTACCGATTTAAAAGAGGATTCCACCCACATCTGTACAAGTTTTGTTTTTATGTTCGGCAGATAATGATCCTATGGGGCAAATACAGCAAGTCTGTGGCTTTTTCACATGGTGTTGATCCTCTTCTTTAGTTCTAGAGAAGATTAATGAGTGAAAGAGGTCTATTAGAAAAAGAATATATTCGAAATAAACCTGAGCCATACATAAGCATCATTTCTCAAAAGACGAATCAACCAAATGTAAGGCGCCATTGGAGAATCCGGGTATCGATCCATTACAGTCTGTGCACTTAAATGGTTTTGAAGGGAATCGCAAGAACGTCCCACGACTTTATTTGCTTAAGTCCAAATGCAAAAGAAAGAGAATTACCGAAAATGAGTCATTCAGTATATATTTAGGTCTGAAAAAAGTAGGAGTGTATGAAATCATGGTTGGTCTAAGTAAGGGTCAGGCTTAAAAGAACTTGGTGGTAAATCCCTACCACAGATTCCAACGAGCACCCCGCTGTATGAAGTTATGGAACTAATAATCTTAAATATTTTTTTTTTTGGAAATGAAACATAGAAAAATAGTCTTGACATTTAAATCGTTTCATCGAAGCACATTATTTGTTTTCCCCTTCGTTATTGAATTAATTACCTTTTGTAGAGAAACAAATGAGTCTTGGCATGTTTTTCGATCATTTCATTGAAGCAACTTATTGTTTTATTTGGTCCGTGTGAGGTTGGAACCCACGACCTTGCGTACGCGTTATCAGCAGCACGCTCTACCCACTGAGCGAACGGACCAAATACACCCATATACCGCATTCCATAAAATTAAGTATAAATAAATAAGAAAGTAAGTGAAAGAGCGAGTGAGTGAGTGGATGGGTAAATGTATAAGTTAGTAAGTAAGTAAGTCGGTGCGATAGTCACCGCTGTGTGAACGCTTTTCTGCGCGCAACCATACCATAGTTCACTCAGTGCCGACGTAATTTTTAATACTGGCTTAATAGACTTTGAGCTGGTAAAGAAATTGGTACCGGGATCGACTAGAATTGATATCACGTCCTAACAAGCAAAATGCAATCGATTAAAAAAATAAAATTTTGGTGCAAAATGTGGACTTCATTCCTCTAACCTTCGATCAACAGCCAGTCAGCTTTGCTCAATCGAACCCTTGGAATCATATCAAGCTCTAAACGCATCTGAATGACCATCAGAGGTTTTGCGTCAAAATATAAGCAACTGACAAAGTTAAATACTTCCCGCGTGCTAAGCAGGCGCTCTTCCACTTGAGCTAATTCCCCAGTCACAGATTGTTGTTGTTGTATCTATTACTTTATCTATTTATTTCAGTTTGATAAGATCAATGAGTTTTTCGTAGTGTACTGGTTATCACGCCCGCCTCACACGCAAAAGGTCTCAAGTTCGAGCCTTGCCAAGAACAAAGTTATTATTTTGCAAATATGTCCATAGTTCAAAATCTGCTATAGTTTCAAAGTCGAAAGACACGGTTGCAATTATCTGTACATAGTTTACTTTTCTTTTAGTACTGTACATACTTTCAGATTTTTGCAGATTTCTATCATTATTATTGCTATTATCTTAACTATCAGCATTATTATAATCATTATCCACATATTGATCTTTTTTCTTCTTTGTAGCGATACCTGGAGAATAGCGATACTCATAATACTGCAATGAACTAACTCAACGACGTTCGAGGAGAAAAATACGTTCTCAGATACAGTTGCGAAAGGGTCTTTATCCTCCTCATCAATTCTTGTGCAGTGACGATACACGCGAGTTAAAAAAGTAATTTTAGCCACGGTATCCGCTCGGTGATCCTTTCTTTGGACATTTGGGGCCGGTTATTTACACAAGGACTAAACCAAATCGCGGTTTTACGCAACCAGTAGGCCTAAGGGATTCTCTATAAGAGGGTTGATTTAATTGAATAAATGTCCCTCCACTATCAGCTTTCAGCCCTTTTGACTTAAAAAATAAATGTTGAGATAAAAAGTGCGGCTTAATTGAAACAATATGGGAACAAATGGAGAATCCGGGTATCGATCCCGGTACATCCCGCATGCAAAGCGGGCGCTCTACCACTTGAGCTAATTCCCAAATCCTATTTCTATCCTGCTTGCTTTCAGCGGCCCCGCCGTTTATAATCAATGATTCAATATTATCTTGAAAGGTCAGTTTTACTAAGTAAGTATTAAAGACGCAATATGATAAAAAAAAAATAAAATCAAGAGAGTTTTAGTGTTGCATGGCTTGTCCAGTACGACCAGCAAGCGCACCAATAAGGAACTCAGTAGGTCCTTGCCTGTTCTGTCGAATGAAGTCTTCGTTTTAGTTTTTCTTATATTAAAAAAAGGAGAGGGTCAACGTATTTGTTTTTTTAGTTGGATAGGCTGTCCTTCGCGTCGTAAACTAGTATTGCACGCCTCGCCATTTCCCTTGAAGTACGATCCACCTGCCTCGAGGTACGACACATTTCCCCGTGCGACCCAGTCTCCCTGCAGTATGATCCATCTGCTTTGACGCACCACACATTTCCCCGTACGACCCAGTTTCCTTGAAGCATGTTCCATTTGCCTTGAAGCAAGACACATTTCCATTTCGGCAATACAATTGACAGATAATCACCTTCAAAGTGAACAAAGATTACCTCAGCTGTGCCCTCGATGACTTTATTTTTTCTTATCCGACTGTGGTTGCCTCGATAAAATGAATGAAAAGCGTGATCACGGAATTCTTTTGGTATATCCTATGTCTTCTATTCCAATGTTCCTTTTGTAGTCTTGAGTGCATCAACAAGGTATTCTCTCTGACTTTGCGTTAGAAACAATAAGGTTCACGATCAGTTAACTTTGCTTCTTTCCTGAGGTGGGAGGAAGTCTGGATACAGGCGAACCAGCTGCTTGAGCCTTGTCCCTTTTTAATGTCTTGAATAAGTTTCTCAATCTGGACAATATAAGATGCTGAAGGAGTTAATGATGTTGTTGTTGCTGTTTGTCGTGGTAACGGACAGTTGTGATATGGCTATGCATTGTTTCACTTCTGTGGTATTTTGTCAGTTGAGAGTATCTATAGGGGATAGATGCAATTTCAAAACAAAAAATAAAGGAAAAAAAATAGAAGTAGGTAACATTTACATTGGTTGGACTGTAGTCATACCTGGCGTGCATGCGCTAACGTTTCATTGATGACCGAAAACTATGATCAAGGGCATAGAAATACAAAGTAATCTCGCCCATCAGTATTGTACGTTACTTAAAAAAATCCTGAAATAGTCCAGGCTTGTGGTGACAATTGCTTGTCTAGTAAACTTGCGGGTCCAAATCCCATCAGCGCCTTTTTATAATTAGGAAAATCTCCCTGACGGAACGTAAAACGAATCAAAGTAACACTTTGATGAACTCGTGGCTGTTTTTACGTAAGCCAATGATTCCGCTGTACCAGGAAAAATTCCTCCCTTAGTGATCCAAAATCGGCCCGCCATCTTTAATAATGCCCTTACCACGAACTGTGCATATCAAATCTCCACATCATTGGCTGCTTCGCATATCTACAAGTTAAAATTAACAGGAACATAAAAGCTGGCATGTATCAATTCAATATATGTTCTGCGGTTAGCTTCTTCTTTGTTCGGAAAGTCATAACGACAAAAAGATTTAAAGGAACCTAAATATTGTTTTCAAAACTACTGGTTCTCTAGGGCACCTATTAAACATTGATATCTTATCGCTACAGAGCTCCTCGGTAGTATAGTGGTGAGCCTGTCACGTGGGAGACCGGGGTTCGATTCCCCGCCGGGGAGATATTACTTTTTCATTTACAGGTGATTAGAAAACTCCCATTTTTATGTAGTTAAAAACTCTTTGTGGTATTAATGGAAAAACAGCAGATTTGAAATTTTTGTGAAGCGCATGTGAAAATGGAAACAGAAACAACCCGACCAGTGTCATCAATGGAAGTAAATGTAATCTATTTTGTCGTATAGTTTAGATTCTTCTCGAGATGATAGAGGGAGATTGTCTTGGCTGTCGTCATTCTATGAGTTCTGGACCGCACAAATAAGGGCTAGTACTTGTAAAATTTCAATCTTGTGAATTGCCAAACTCTTGCTGTATAGCAATGTATATCTTATTTTTCCTTCTGCTCGTAAAGATGACTGTAGTAGTTGTTTTACTAACTCCCACTGACTTATTGGGTGCAGTTTGCTAAATGTTTTTTTTCGCAAAAAAATGAAAAAGGCACTGATTGGAATTGAACCCACGACCTCCATCTTGGACGGTAGGTGCCCCAGTTTTTACTTAGTCATTTTTGTGTCCTCTTGCGAAGTCAGCTCTATCCTTCTCTCTATAACCTGCTTCAATGATCCGTAGCTGTGGAATTATTTTTTTTTTGTGTTGTGTGAGGTGTCTGTGACACAGCTGACATCAATTTAATTTGCAACCGGTAGGTGAACATGTGCCTAAATTAAATCTTTAAGCATTTTGGTCTATCTCAGTCTTAATGACCTCTAAATAAAGAAAGGTTCTTGTGAAAATAAAAGTCTGATGATATTTTGATTTTTTTGACAGAATTTGAAACTATATAAAATAATAACTTTGTTCCTGGCAAGGCTCGAACTTGCGACCTTCCTCGTGTGAGGCGGACGTGATAACCACTACACTACAGGAACCTTAAAAATTCGTTGAATATATCAAATTGAGGTAAATAGATAAAGTAATAGATACAAAACACAACAACAACAACGACAGCAAAAATAGAAAAATGTATGATTATCTACGCGGAAATAAAACTACTATTTTTTCGAAGAATTTGTAGTGCAAGTGGAAAGAAAGGCTTGTTGGAGATCTACTCAAGGTGCAAAACAAACCTTCACTGAATGAGCATTAATCCAGACAGAAAGCTGTGACAATCAGAATGAACGGCCGTATTATCAGTAATGCTTCCTGAGTATCCTCTGGTAGGTCGCTGTCGCTCGTGTGGTTAAAGGTCCTGAAAGGGTGGTAAAAGGTATTTTTCAACAGCGATTGTTTTCGTGTTGTGGTGGGACGGCGCAACCACTTTATCATGGAATGCGTCTCCACTGGAATATGTTTTTGACATGAAAAGGATGTACCTCCCGTTTAACCAATCCAAATGTCTCTTATCTTCAGCCAATGGATTAAAGCCTGCATTTGCAACCTTCTTTCCGCCTTCTTAAATGTTCAGCGTGACAAGTGGACCTACTGGGTCG
Source organism: Pocillopora damicornis (assembly GCF_964200805.1). Lineage (NCBI taxonomy): Eukaryota > Metazoa > Cnidaria > Anthozoa > Scleractinia > Pocilloporidae > Pocillopora > Pocillopora damicornis. The sequence goes on from NC_142682.1 coordinate 11,055,549, forward strand.
GAAAAAGAGGCCGCCTAGACGAGTGAAAAGGTTTGTCTCTTCTTCGTTCGTAAAGATCTTGCGGGTCAAATAAAAAGATTTAAAATTGCATACTGAAAAGGTCTTGCTCCTTTTCAAAATGAGAAACTTCCTTTTATAGACTACCTGGTAAGCCGCGACGACATCTCACTTCGGAAAACAGTCTACAGGAAACGACCCATGCCGAAAGATTACTAAGATTCATCGGGCTACATCACACAAAGCCACGAAAATTAAGACTCTAATACGACAAGAGCGACCAGTATGCTACACGACAGACAGCTTAGCCGACGAGAACGAATACTTTGACGACGGAAACACTCACCGACCTACTGCAACTACCTAAACAAACGACACCGCAATTTCTACGACTTCAGCGACTATACCGTACATAAAGGTAAAAGATATACGTAAATTAGATAAATATTATCAGACTTTTTTTTTTTTTAATCGAACTTTACATTAACGTTGTATAAGGCTGTTTCAGACAGCAACGTTTTTAAAAGGGGAAAATTTGGAGGATCCAGGTATTTCATAACATAAATTTAATCAAGTTGTATGCAAATTTCAGTGTAATGCCGTTGGCGATCCTTCCCGTTTTATTTATTCTTTTTGCTTTTCTTTCTTTTGATTGCTACGAAGACGCAAAAAATTAGCTAGAAAAAATGAAAGCCACGGACAAAGACAGTAACGTAATCACTTGTAATCCTGGCGCTTACGAAAAATGTTGACGTTGTGTTGTCACATGACGTATGCGACCTGGTGTCACTCTCTGTCGATTACTCCAAACGAAACGGGTAACCGTTTTCGTAATTAATAATCAGTGTTCGTTTTTCTAAGGCGCTACACTTCGTCTTTTTAACAGGGAGTATAACAGGATAAAGAGGAAAGGGCTAACGCTCGAGACATTGGCTTTGAAACTCTTTATGGTGGCCAATTTACGTCATCAACTCAGTTGATAAAACGAAATTATCCAGCATTGGATTTGGTCGGTACTCTCTATGAAAAGCCATTGGTTGTTGTGGCAGGACTAGAAGCCCAAATAACGTTAGTTTTAGTGAGGCCTCCGAAATCTTTTAACTGGAGTTTAAACACATTTCTTCGCTGATATAAGATAAGAGAAGTGAGATGAGTAGTAAAAGACAAAATTAATGAGCACAGTTGCAAGACTGGCTGAGCCTTTCGTCGAACGATTTTCAGGAGGGTCTTTATAAATGTAGCTGTAGCTGGGGAATTAGCTCAAGTGGTAGAGCGCCTGCTTCGCATGCGGGAGGTACCAGGATCGATACCCGGATTCTCCACCTTTTTTTTCTCATATTTGCCATTGATGACAGAAAACTTGTAAACCTCTCAGGAATCTAAAGGAGATGAAACTGGAAAGGAATATCACTGTTTTTGATACATATCGGCCATCGAGACTAATACGAGGCGGACATTCCGGCAAGGTAAACAACAAAAGACATGCAAACTTCATTTGATTTTGTTCTTTTTTACTTCTGTAACTCTTATCGTGGTCTTCGGAAAAATAATCGCGATAGAGAGGTTCCCAATGCGTCATGACATTACTGGATTTTGGTGAGTAAACGCTTTAAAACTTTCATTGGTTGTGTAAGCATAACATAGATAAAATGTTCCAAAGTGATTCGCCGGCAAAGGTAAGTGCGTTTTAAGTGCGTTTTCGTTTATTCCAGCCTCACTTTTCTCTCAAAAGAAAGAATTTCATGAAAAGGAATTTTGAAAGAAATTTTTATCTACTTAACTTTGGTCTGAAAATGGGTTTTTCACGAGAACATATCTAAGTAATTGTCTCCTGTTGTTGGAGATTATTATACCGATAAATTTTGAAAAGTTATTACTAGGTGAAAATAAAATACAGACACATAGATGGCTTTATTGAAACAAAAACTGGTCCGTGTGAGGATCGAACTCACGACGCTCTACCGACTGAGCTAACGACCATTGAGTTGTGTTTCTGCAAAATTCGTATTTATAAATCGGCCTATGTGAAGTTATCTCGGCTTCCTTCCCACTTTAAGTTTTAAATTAATCCCGGGGACGATTCCTTTTGCGCTCAAATGTTATTATTGCCAGGCAATACCATTGACAGATAATCACCTGGAAAGCAAACAAAGACATCTGTCCTGGCTCTCGATTGTTTTTGTTTTTTTTTTATCTGACTTTGGTTGCCTCGATTGAATGAACGAAAAACGTTATCACGGATTTCTTTAAATAAATCATGTGGTAGATGAAACTGATTGCCATCCCATTTCACTCTTCCTGTCGTAGTCCTCACGACTAGAGTGCATCTACAATACATTCTCCTTGACTTTGTGTGAGAAACAATGAGGTTCTCGACCACTAATCTTTGCGTGTTTTCCAAGGCAGGAGGAGGTCTAGATACAGGCGAAGCAGCTGCTTTGAGCCTCTTTATAATATCTTGCTTGAGTCTCTCAAACTGAGCAATATTAAAGAGTTAATGATGTTTTTGCTGCTGATCATCGTGGTAACAGACGTTTGTCATATGGCTATGGATTGTTCCTCTGTCGTGGTATTTTGTCAGTTTTGACGACGTTTCAGGTCATCAATGGTATCTAAAGTGGTAAAGCAATTAAAAAAAAAAAAAAAAACGGGTCACAAGTAATACATGGCGTGCATCTGCTACGTCCTTTACGATTATTAGAAACTATGATCAAAGCCAAGACCATCAAATTAATTTCACCTGTCTCTATTGTAGTTTCCTCAAAGAGATCCTAAAATAGTGCCTGCTTGTAGCAACGACTGTCCCTCGATTTCAGTTTAGTTTTTTCCTAAATCAAGATTATTGCTCGGGTCGCAGTTGGTTGGAGCGCCTATCTAGTAGACTCGCAGGTTTAGATACCAACTCTCCGATGTTAGCAAAGATATCTGGGACAGAAAAGAAATCAAATTGATATTATGGTGAACTCATGGCTGTTGGTCTTATGGCATTTTCCTCGCTTTGGGTACGAAAGGTCCCGGGTTCGACTCCTGGAGATGCCCGTTTTGTTGTGGAATATGATGCGAACATAGTTTTTGATCTATATATAATTAAATGAAAGAAGTCAACGTGTTACACGGATGTTTGATATCCATTCCTAAATTTTCTTAGAAATGCCGGACTGCTTTTGATAAACTACTGCATGTGAAATTTTATCTCATGTGTTCTACGCGCACAAGTGTACTCGTTGCGGATCTATTTTCTCATTTCGTTCTTGGTTTCTGTTGGGAGCATTGAACATCACTCGTGCGAATCCCAACAAATAATCGAAAGACAGAAGTTTAGTAAATAGTGCAGGAGAGGTGTCATACCGGCAAGTTTATTCATTTGGTGTTTACACGAGCATAGACGGAACAATCCAGACTTGGTAGCTACCAGGAAGCGCGTGTTTTAGTTAACTCACCCTCAAAATAATCAGAAAAAATTATTATGACAAGAGGATGATGATAAAACTTTGATTTCTGATAGTGCGGACGATTGTGACAACATTTCTTTCGAACCTGCGACCTTCCGCGTGATAGGCGGACGTGATAACCACTACACTACAGAAACTTGCATGTACGCACTTGTTATCTAAGGCATGTCTGAAATGCCACGTTCCTAACAGACTAACGGCAGAATCGAGGGGTGTGTTGTGGGAACAGGCTCGGTTGTTTCTGTCAACCTGATTTCTGATGAAGTTGGGGTGACACGGGAGTTATGCACACTGGAACATTTCATTTTAAGTTCATGTTTGATAGTAATTCAAGCGTCAAAGTGTCTGTTTCACTTTTATTCATTTAGAACAAAAAGGACAATTACGTTGATACGTTTTGATCTTTTACTAAGGCTCGGGGTTTAGGGGGGTACATCCCAAGTGCGACAACACGAAAACCACCGCTGTCCAACAGTGATTTTTCAGCGCCTATTGGAGAAATATCTGTAGTGTGCTGTTTTACTCTAATTCTCAAAGGCTTTTCTATATCGATGATCCTTTATGGAGAGTTTGGTTTGAGTGGAGTTTCAATGGAATCTGTTTCCAACAGCAACTAAAAGTTAATCTAATAAAACTACTCTTGCTAACGCAGTTTACTTGACGTGAATATCGTCGCGCATATGTTTCTCCCGTTTGCACTTCAAATTCTTCGAAAAATATTCTAGTTTTATTTCCATGTAGATAATTTTATGGTTTTTCTTTTTTTCTCTTTCTATTACTTTATCTATTTATTTCAGTTTTATAAGATTAATAACTTTTCGTAGTTAAGGTTCCTATAGTGTAGTTGTTATCACGTCCGCCGGCCTCACACGCGGAAAGTCGCAAGCCCTGTCAGAGGCGCAAGTGATCTTTTGTCACTATTACGATCGCTATCACATGCTACTTGCCTAATATATGCGCCAATTTCAATTTTTGCAAACCCAAATAATTATTCTTTTAAACATTTTTGTCTCCTTGTGAGCAGGTCGCACAGGGAAAGAAAGGAGTGGAAGTAAGATGGCTAGGGTAAGCAACTGAATGCAACAGTGGCTCATGCAATATCAAAACTTGCTCGTTTACCTGAAATTCTCGATCTTCAGAGCTAAGGTATATTGTCTTAGAGTATTCATTCACACATTTTTATGTTTTTAAACACTCTTATTTTCATAAGAGCATTGGAGGCTGGAAAACTTACCGTTGTGAGTTGGTTAGGAAAGTTTTCTGCACGTTTGTGCAAACATTGCAGATGACCAGAGGTCATGATTTGGAATGAAATATTTGCTGCACCCACCACTACCCATAACAACAACAACAACAACAACAACAACAGCATTTATTTAAACACGATAAAAAATTCAGCAAAAGCTGATGTGGTCGTGTACGGACAATAAAACTAAATTCCTAACTAAATCCAATAAAACTAAATTCCTAACTAATTATAAGAAGACTAATGTAAGATTTCTACATATTTTCAACAATAAAAATTCTACATAGTACATCATTATAACATGCGTGGCTTAAAAATACACTTGAGTGACTTTTTAAAAGCGTCAACGTCTTGAATTGATCTCATTTGATTTTCCAGAGCGTTCCACCGAGTAATTGAACGCATGAACGCTTTTTGCGTTTCCGCAGCAAAATCTAGGAGTTTTATATCACTTTGTAAATCTCTATGTCGCGATTATTTGCCGAGATTCGCAGAAGTTGTGTTAGTTGCGCTTCAAAGCCACCTCAAACAAAATTAAAATGCAAAATCGTAGCGAAGAAATAAGAATTTGTCTTCTCGTGAGCAGGTCGTACAGGGAAGGAAAGAGGTCGACGTAAGACGGGCTATGGGAAGCGACTGAATGCAACAGTGGCTCTTGCAATATCAAAGCTTCCCCAGTTACCTGAAATTCTCGAACTTTAGAGCTATGGCATATAGTCTCAGAGTATTCATTCACACATTTCATCTGATTATGATTTTTTTTGTCACTCATGAGAAATGAATTTGAAGCATTTTCCAGGAGATTCATTATGCCCTTTTTTGTCCAGACCCGTCACACTTCATATGGATTTTTCTGTTTGTCTCACGTCCTCATTTTATTATTGTGACTGGCTTGTTGGTCTAGTGGCTTCGGGTATCGAGGTATCCGCTTGGTCATCCTTTATTTGGACATTTGGGGTCGGTTATATACACGAGTTCTAACCCAGGGATTCTCCAGAAGAGGGCTGACTTAATTGAATAAACGTCCCTCCACTATCAGCTTTCGGCCCTTTTGACACAAAAATAAATGTTGAGATAAAAGGTTTGGCTGAGGCGAAGGTGGCCGAGAACGCGGTTTTGTTAAACAGTGGCTAAACTTTGTTGAAATAACCAGATGCTGAAGTTTACAAAAGAGATGCTTAGTCAAGGCAAGGGCACCAATTGGAGAATCCAGGTATCGATCCCGGTACCTCCCGCATGCCAAGCGGGCGCTCTACCATTTGAGCTAATTCCCCAATCCGATAAAGAATAATTTACTTTTTCTGAGCAAATATGAGAGACGTAATATGATAAAAAATAATTCTTCAGTCTGCAAAGCGTGGTGCAGAAAAAGAGATGATTAGTAAGATCAAACACACGCACCAACAACGGACCTAATAGGTCTTTCTCTGTTTTGTCGCGTGTAGCCGTTGTTGTAGTTTTTCTTAAAAAAAAAAAAGAGAGATGGTCAACGTATTTGTTTTTGTTGCAGGAGCTGTCCTTCGTGTAATAAAATAGCCTTGCACGTTTCGTCAGAGTTCTGATGGACTGTGGCCGGCCATGAATGATGTTGGGGTGAAAGATGTCTAGCCGAGTCACTTGTCCGTATGGGTCGGTTTCCTGAAAACTGTTGTCTGCAGTGAGTTAAAACTTGAAATGTTAATAAAATATCTACAGGAACAGTGGTAAACCATGTGGTAAACGGGTGGGGAATTAGCTCAAATCGTTGAGCGCCCACTTAGCATATGGAAGGTACAAGGATGGATGCCTGGATTCTCCATTGAGATTTTAGTATTTTTATACCAAAATGGGATAGTACTCTTTGTCAAAATTAGTGTCCCCTACACATCAAGTGTTGACAATTTATCGCCACAAATTTAAAATAAAAGGCTCTTGCGCAACCCAATGGAAGAAATTAAAAAAAAAAAGACCAAAAGCCTCAATGAACGCAGGGTAATTATTAGCGTCATTCAAAATAGCAAGTTATTAAAAAGAAGAATCAGAACATTAATAGCCAGACGTGGAGAGTCCGGGTCTCGATTCCAGTGCCTACCGCTTGCTCAGGGGGCACTACACCACTTGAAGCAATTCTTCAACCAACTTAACGATATATGAATAAAGGGGCAAGTTCCTATACAAAACTGTGGTGCTGCGTCGTCGGAGAGTATAACTGGGTAATTTGGTATTATCAACTGAGTTGATGGCGTAAATTGATTCAAAGCTGCATGACTTTTCGAGCGTTAGCCCATCGTCAGAGCGAGTGAAAGATTAAAGATAGCCCAGTTAAAGCTTTTGACTCAGCTCCTCGCCTTACATAAAGGCTCTTCAGCTTTGGATATAAACCACTCTAACGGGGAAAAAGTAGAGCTAAAAGGCAAAAAATTACCGCTAACAGCAATAATGGGCAAGGGTATGCGACGTCTGTAGGCTCAGTCGGCAGAGCGTGGTACGTGAATTCGACCCCCTACATCAATTTTTTTCCCTCATCTATGAAATTGTTTTTTTCCTTATATGCTATGAAATTCCATTACAATGTACCTCATCAGTAACACTTGACCACCAAAATTCTCCTAGTGCACAGTAAATAATTCCAAAAAAATAAGTCGTTGGCGTTTCATTATTATTCTTAGAAGTTAGGGGCACCCGATAAGTAAGGAGTCATCTTCATCCCCATATTTCTATCGTCCTTCAGCATCTTCCCGTGTGTTTTGACCAGTCACTTGAAGAAACTCGGGTTATGTTTTTCCCAAGGTGACATTTGATTTAAAAGTACAGCAGAGTAAGCTCTGCACCGTACAAGACTGTAGCCACCTAATCTTCTGGCCAGCGGTGGAATCTGCATAATTAAGATTTGCTCTTGCTCTGGAAAGAAAACGAGATATAAATTTAGTATTATTTACTGTGATACTCACCGCTATACTACCGAAGTCTTACGAGAGACAAGGTAAGGATGGAAGGCTAGCGCAATTTTCCGCTTGTATCTAGTAAAACACCACTCGCTTTGGAACTACTGTTGGAAAAGTTAACTGATCGTGATCCTTACTGTTGCACTTGCCAGTAATAATAATAGGAATTGATTGTACATATACTAAGACGACAACAGGGAAAGTGGAATAGGTCACTAACATGGACGACCGGTAGGAAGCGATCATTTGCTTACACACCTGCTATCAGCTACGCATCAAAACAACAGTAATATATCTTTTAAGGGTTTCGTGTGACTGGCCTGTTGGTCTAGTGATTCTCGCTTTGGGTGCGAGAGGTCACAAGTTCGACTCCTGGACAGGCCCGTTTTGTCGTGGAATTTGATGTGAGGAAACTTTTTGTTCCTACATTTAGGTAGTTTAAGACGAAGGAAAGACAATCAGGCAAAATAACTTCTAAACCGTTGTCACACTCCGACAAAAAGTTGTTGCATTACAGACCTTTCAGTATTTTTTAAAATAATTATTATGTAATTCAATATTTGTGATAAGCAGTGGTCAAAACGTAAATAAAGGTTTTTGTGTCTGCGTTTTAGTGTGGAAACACAGCCAATTTCCACAATTTTTGAAAGGCGACATGTAGAAAATCGTTATGACAAATTACACTTGAACAGAACCGATTAATAGTCATCAATTGCTGTCCTGTGATGTAAAGATGGAGTTTTCGTTGGATTGACGGTATAGAGAACGAGTGCCATAGTGAACAGACATTCTATTTTATAGAATTTCACATTTTTTCTAGAAAAAAGGGCAATTTGGTGAGTTGAAGTGCGGTTAATCGTCGATAATCCAAAACAACAGCGGATGAGATTTTCCCCACACTCCCAACTTGAGCGATGTAGTTTACTAACTCCCACTGAGTTATCGGGTGCAGTTTGCAAAATGTTTTGGCAAACAATAAAAAAGGCACCGATCGGAATCGAATCCACGACCTCCATCTTTGACAGTAGGGACCCCTGTATTTTCTTAGTCGTTTTTCGTAGCCTCCTTTTAGGTCAGCTCTATCCTTCTCTCTATGACCCGCTTCAATGATCCGTAGCTGTGGAATTATTTTTGTTTTGTTTTGTTTGAGGTATCTGTGACATAGCTGACATCGCTTTTGCGAAGCTCGGCAAGTAATCCCGACGCAATTTAACTTGCAACCGGCAAGTGAATATGTGCTCAAATTATAATTTTAGCATTTTGGTCTGTCTCAGACTTAATGGCATCTAGATAAAGAAAGGTTCTTGAGAAAGAGCGTAATGTAATTTTGATTTGTTCGGCAGAATATAAAACTAGAGCAGATTTTGAACTAAGGAAATGTCTGCAAAAAAGACCTGGCAAGGAACAAAGAGAATTTTGGAAGCTGAGTGTTGTTGATCAAGTACATCCTGAAGGATTTTCAACAGATATAAGAGAATAACATTACAAATCACGTCATTATCTTCTTTGCAAGGGACATGTGGTTCACACTCTGTGTGGTGCGGAACTCAGACAGTAATGATTACTTAAAACTTCTTCTCTGGCATCTCGGAAAGGATCGATCTAGTAATGATTCTAGTTGAGTTGTTTCAGTCTCTGATTTTCACATCCGCTTTCGTGCGGGTTGGTGCACAATTAGGAAGGTGCCGGGATCGATACCCGAATTGTCAATTGTTTGCCCTTTCGAGATTTCTTGTGTGCATGGTCCGTTAGCTCAGTCGGTAGAGCGTGGTGCTGATAACGCCAAGGTCGTGAGTTCGATCCTCACACGGACCAGGGAATACTTTTTTGTCTCTAGAAAGCCATCTGAATAAAACACTAATTTGTAACTGAATTTCCATTTCATCTATGTGTCTGTATTTTACTTTCATGTGATGATAACTTTTAAAAATTTATTGGTTAATAATCTTCAACAACAGGGGTATTCGTCCACGTAGGAATTCTTCGTGGGGACGTGCAAACAAGTTTTTCAAAGCCTGATCCTAGTTTAGACCAAAACATTCCTTTTCCTAAACGTACTTTCATGCCCTCCCTCTACTTTTTTCAGATCTGGCCGATATTAAAATTTGGTGAAATACACTCAAAAGATCAGCTTCAATGACACAGTTTGGTCTTTTCTCTTTCTCTTTTATTTATTTGGAGCAAAAAGAACAATTACGTTGATACGCTTTGATCTTTTGGTAAGGCTCAAAGTTTAGGGTTAGGGTACGTCCCAAGCACCACAACACGAAAACCACCGCTGTCCAACAGTGATTTTTCAGCACCTATTGGAGAAGAATATTTAATATCACATACAACTTGCTTAACAACTTTTTGTAGTTAAGGTTCCTTTAGTGTAGTGGTTGTCACGTCCGCCTTACACGCGGAAGGTCGCAGGCCCTTCCAGAGACACAAGTGATCTTTGTTGCTATCACGATCGCTATCACATACAACTTGCTTAATATCTGTGCCAATTTCAATGCTTGCAAACCCAAATAATTATGTTTTCAAACATTCTTGTCTCCTTGTGAGCAGGTCGTACAGGGAAGGAAAGAGGTCGAAGTAAGATGGGCTAGGGTAAGCGACTGAATGCAACCGTGGCTCTTGCAATATCAAAGCTTCCCCGTTTACCTGAAATTCTCGATCTTCAGAGCTATGGTATACAGTCTCAGAGATTCAGTATTCATTCACACATTTCATCTAGTTAACATGTTTTTTTGTCACTCATGAAAACTGAATTTGAAGCATTTCCAGGACATTCATTGTGCCCTTTTCTTTTCAGACACGTCAAACTTATTATGCATTTCCTGCTTGTCTCACTTCACCATTTTATTATTGTGACTGGCCTGTTGGTCAAGTGGCATGATTCTCGCTTCGGGTGCGAGAGGTCCCGGGTCTATGGCCCTTAGAGCCCATGGTTACATACAAGCTTTTGTTTCTCTATCGACTTACTTAAAGGTGTAGGAAAGATGTCTTCTTATCCAGTTACCTTTTTTTCGTTTGTTGCTTAGGGTTAGCGACGGTGAATACCTATATAAATGTTTCGAGTTGTTTCTTGGTGCGCACATATACCAATTTTCTAAATTTTTAAAGAACATTAGCCAAAGTTCTGATTTTGTCTTAAGATATTTTCAGAGAATCGAATATTCATACAGGTTTTAACGTCGCCGTAGAAAATTGAATTAACTGAAAGTGCCTTAAGACAATTGTTGGTGAAAATTTAATTGGTAATCTGAGTTCGAAGAGAACAACAATTTCTTAGACACAATTTCAAAATGGTCTTTATCCTCCTCATCAATTCTTGAGCAAGTTAATTAATAACGATACACGTGAACTATAAAAGTAGCGTAAGCCTCGGTATCCGCTTGGTCATCCTTTCCTTGGATATTTGGGGTGGTTATTTACACGAGATCTAAACCAAACCGCGGTTTTACGCAGTCAGTAGGCCTCGGATGCTCTATAAGAGGGTTGATTTAATTGAATAAATGTCCTTCCACTATCAGCTTTCGGCCCTTTTGACACAAAAATAAATGTTCAGATAAAAAGTTTGTCTGAGGTGAAGATCGCTTAGAACGCGGTTTTGTTAAAGGGTGGCTAAACTTTGTTTAAATAACCAGCCGTTGAAGTTTACAAAAAAGATGTTTAGTCAACACTTTACAAGGCAAGCTTTTTCTAAAGAATAAACAAAAGAATTAGGGAGGGAATTGGAGAATCCGGGTATCGATCCCAGTACCTCCCGCATGCTAAGCGGGCGCTCTAACATTTGAGCTAATTCCCCAATGTCTAACTTTTTACCTTTCAGGAATTGAGTGACAAGAAAAAACATGCAAGGTGATTCATATGGAAATTAAACTCTCCTTTGTAATTTTTCGCGATGTAATTTTAAGGAAAAGTGGACACATTCGAGGTGCAAAAAGGCCCTCCTTAAATGAGGTTCCATACAGACAGAGAATATGAATGAAGCTGTACATATCAATAAAGCAAGCATGTTTTTTGGGCATTCTTCTGAAGATTAGCGCAGTCATGCCATCCTTTTCCTTATGCGTTCAAATGTTATTATTTTTTGGTAACACAATCACAGATAATAACCTTGAAAGTGAGAAAAGATTACCCAAGTATGTTAGGCTGCCTTGATAAAATGAATGAAAACGTGATCACGGATTTCTTTCGGTATATCCTTTGTCAGGCGAATTTTCTCTTCTATTCCACTGTTTCTTTTGTAGTCTTGAGTGTATCTACCATGTATTCTCACTGACTAGGTTAGAAACAATAAGGTTCACGACCACTTAACTTTACTTCTTTTCCAGTTGACCAGAAAAAGTCTTATTTCATCTCATTAAAACCTCTTTGTGGCATTCATAAAAAATGAATTTAAAATCTTTCATTTTGCCTTTTTCTTTTCAGAATTAATACAAATTCTTTATTTCTTTGATTCGCACCGAGTTGCTGAATCACCGGGCTACGTTCTGGTACGGTATAGAGAATAGCGCCTAGCCTCCTTTGTTGTATTTATAAACCAAATGCTACACAAGACTAATTGTACTACGTGTTTGCTAAAGTGACTGCTTAGAAATTAAAGGAGCCTCCACTGAGCATAGCTGTATTGTAAAGAACACACAGGAAGATGCTGACGGAAAACAGAAATGCGAGACTCCTCTCTTTTCTAGTGCCCCCGCTTTAACCAAGCAAACCTTAGTGAATACGTAATTTCGCGGTCAAATTTACCAGACTAGAGAGACGGCGTCTTTTCAAGTTAGGAGCAACAATACCCGGCAAAACTTACAAAAGAACCGAAAAAAAGAAAAGTAATCTCTAAGATCCCCTTCAACTATCAATGAATTTTCAAACGCTTTCTGTCATGAGGTTTCTTACTCTTTTTATCATAATTATTTATTGATTTATTTATTCATTTATACACCGAAGTACCTATTCATTCAGTTATTAATCTAATTGGTTATCTGTCTATTCATTGATTTACCAATAACTATTTACTTTTAATATTTAGTGTATTCACCCTTTTGTTATCTGGTGGGTGTTTTCTCTTGTTTGTCCTCTGTCTGTAAGCATTATTTATTTTCAGTTGTGCTCTAGTCTGAAATAAAGACAAAATTTTTCTCCTCAGTCCCCGAGCATCTGCAATCTACAACTTGCATGGTAAAGAGCACCGTTCTGGCTTTCAAAGCGAATGGCACTGTGCGTACCTACCTCGCAGGGTTCAAACGTTGCAAAGGATGGGCTTCATCATATTATGTTTGCTGTTTACCTGTCAATCCTTTTAGGTCGCAGTTTACTCACAGTGCCTACTCAATGAAGCATATTCTCCGATTCCAATTATTAACACTGTCTACAGCATTGATTAGGCGCAGCGGATGGTTGGTTCATCAAAAATGTCTACACACCCTCTGGTTATTTAATGGTCAATGCATTTCAGAGAAGGTTGAGTAGGCCAAAGTTCGAAAAAGATCCTGTGACCCCCGAGATCTTACAAGCCCTCATGATATCAAATATAAAAGATGAATTTCCGTCTCTTTTTGTTCTCAGACCAGTCGCTCTTTGCCGAATTAGTTACGCGGGGTTTTCCGTCTAATTGAAGTACGCCATATAAAGGTGTGCGATGTAAAGTTTTTCCCTCGTATGTTTCTATTTTTCTTAGAATCTTCCAAGACGGACCAATTCCAAGATGGGTCGTGGATTATTATCGCAAGATCAGATCTTCCGACTTGTCCTGTCAAGACTTAAGAGGGTTACGTATCAGCTTCACAAATTGACCTCTGAAAATCTACTTTCGTTTAAAGTTCTTGCTACACTTTGTTCAAAACAGAAAGTACGGGGCTAGGGGATTGTTTACGCGAGAGGCAGAAAACTTCTTGAAAACGCTTTTAGAGAACTCACAGACGTTTCTAAGGTTAATTTCCATAGCCTTGGGGCTGGAGGAGCCACCTTCGCGATTAATACTGGAGCTTTTGATTAGCTTTTTAAGCGAAACGGTCCTTCGGTTAGCAAAAACGCTAAGGATGGCAAAGACAAATTCTCGTTTATTAGTGTCATAATCTTTAAGAATTGAGATAAAGCTTTTGTATCGTAAGACTATGCCCAGCAGATCGGGAGAGTGTTATCCGGGAATTTTGAAATGGGAATTTTTCTAATCTCCTGTAAAAAAAGTAGCCATCTTCCCTGCGGGGAATCGAACCCCTTTAAGTTAAACAGCCACGAGTTCACCATTGTGTCACTGATCATGAAGGGACAAGGCTAAAGCAGCTGCTTTGCCTGTATTCAGACTTCCTCCTGCTTTGGAAAAGAAGCAAAGTTAAGTGATCGTGAATCTTATTGTTTCTGACGAAAAGTCGATTAGATTCATTATAGATGCACCCAAGACTACAAGAGGAACAGTGGAATAGAAGAGAACATTCTCCTAACGAAGGATTTACTGAAAAAATTCCGTGATCACGTTTTTCATTCATTTTATCAAGGCAACCAAAGTCGAAACAACTTTTGCCACAATCGTTTGCACTATAGGAAATCCAAGTTTCATCATCATCCTCTTATCATAAAATTTTTTTTCCTGAGTATTTTGAGGGTGAGTTAACTAAAAACGCGCTTACCGGTGGCTACTCAGTCTGGATTGTCCTGTCTATGCTCGTGTAAAGACCAGATGAATAAACTAGAGAGACAGGTGAAGTTAATTAAATGTTCTTGGCCATGATCATAGTTTCCGATCATCGCAAAAGACGTTGGCAGATGTACACCATGTATTAGCCGCAGCCCGTTTTTTTTTTTTTTTTTGTAATTGCTTTACCAGTTTAGATGCCATTGACGACCAGAAACGTCATATAACAAACGTCCGTTACCACGACGATCACCAACAAAAACATCATTAACTCTCTAATATTGCTCAGTTTTAGAGACTCATGCAAGATATTATAAAGGGACGAGGTTTAAGCAGCTGCTTCGCTTGCATCATGACCTCCTCCAGCCTTGGAAAAGAAGCAAAGATTAGCGATCGAGAACTAATTGTTTCTCGCGCAAAGTCAAGGAGAATGCATTGTAGATGCACTCTAGTCTTAAAGACTTCGACTGGAACAGTGGAATGGAATGGCAATCAGTTTCATCTGCCACATGATTTATCTAAAGAAAAGCGTGATAACGTTTTTTCGTTCATTCAATCAAGGCAACCAAAGTCAGATAAAAACAACAAAAAGTAATCGAGAACAAGCGTAAGTAATCTTTGTTTGCTTTCAAGCTGATTATCTGTCAATGGCATTGCCTGGCAATCATAACATTTGAAAGCAAAAGGAATCGTCCCCGGGTGGGATTGAACCACCAACCTTTCGGTTAACAGCCGAACGTGCTGACCGATTGCGCCACAGAGACTGTGCAAAGACAGGATTAGAAATTCGTAGAAAGGCTGCACTCTTGAAATGTGGCAAGTTCAAGTCATGACTGGTACATTTCTTTTCTTCTCCCCCTTTGTATTTCAAATTCGACTTTACAAGTCTGTTATCGACACGACAAAACCATCACGCAATGTAATTTTTGTAACTGTATATCAAGTGGCGGAGCGTCCCCTTTGCATGCGGAAGGTACCGGGATCGAAACCCGGATTCTCCATTGTATTATATTTTGCTTTTTGCCCATATTTGGACGCACAAACCTCTGATGGTCAGCCCTATTTCAAGGGCTCGTTTGAGCAAAGCTGACTGGCTTTTGATCAAAGGTCAGAAGAATGACCATTGCCTGTTGTGGTTGCTTTATCATGATCGGAAACATTCAACAGAATTTAATTTATTTTGATGAAAATATTTACCAATAACAAGTAACCTTCTGTTTAATATTTAGTTGACAGAACATGAAAATACTGATTTAAAAAAGGATGAAGTAATTATATGTGCTATGCGTTCCATCGCAGACAAACATTCCAGCTGCAATAGCAAAACCTATAATGTTACTACCTACTTGTAGTGCCAAAGCATGTGCCAAATATCAGTTTCTAGAGAAGATTGATGAACAGTAAAGAAGCCGATGTGTACAGAAACCTGGAACTACTGGCCTTCATCGCTTACATGTAACAAGGAATAGTACCAAGGCTTGAAGATTTCGGCTGGAGTAGCTTATTACAGAAATGAAACGTTGAGCTACTGACTTTCTTTCTTTCTTTCTATTCTTGCACAAGAAGATGGAAGTCAAGTACCTCCAATGTGTGTGATGCATGGTTATGTAATGAATACCCAATGCTGGGTGTTGAACCTTGTCCAAAAACTCATGAATATCATCTTTGGTATTTGAACACTCCATTGGCAAGGTAAGTATCATTTAAGTAACTACACGCAATTTTAAAAAAAGTTATTACAGACTGAAAGAAATACCATTTTTATTTTATCTCCCTTGTAAGTGAAGCAAAGATTTGATTTAAAACCTTGAAACATCATAAGCTTAAAAATTGCGAATGTGAACCTTCCATATTTGTTTCTTTTTTTCGTTTTTCATTTTATAAAAAACAACCAATCCCTGGCTTGATTTGTCTAACCGAACATGCAAAAGAAAGAAGCTAGAGTTAACTCAAACCTTGTGATGCTTTCAAGGTTCAAATTAAATCATCACTGTTTCTCGTGATCTTTGGGGGAGATGTGGATAGTTGATTCATATGTATGTGTTTTCAGTACACTCAGGGTCAAGTAATAGTCTTAAAATTTTGCAAAATATAACGCATTAAGTACGAATTTTCATTTTTGCCTTCCTTACGTTATTTTGGAAAAATAGATAATAAAATAGTTCTTAAATAATTTTATTCTGACTTGAAATAATAACAGATTACATTTCAAAGGGACGAAAGATAGTTTGTCAAACAGGAAAATATCAAAGCAATATCAAAAGAAACTTTTTTGGCATATTTCCATTGTTAAGTGGATCTAGGAAAAGTTGTCTAACAAAAGGTAGAGCGTCCGCTTTACACGCGAGAACTATCGGGATCGATACCCGGATTCTCCAAATAGATTATCTTTTAATATCATAACTGAACGACCATTTCCATCTTTTTGTCTTTTTATGAGGTCGAGTTCACCCAGCGATAGATTCGATTGATGAAATTGAAGACTAAGTACAATGAACGCAGCGGAGAGAGCGTCTTCAAATTAGCTCAAGTTGTAGGGCACCCGTGTAACATGCAAGAGGTACCCGGGTTCTCCATCTTGCCTATATACTCGTGATGCTTCGTTTGAGAAAGAAGGTGCTTGTGCTTGTGCACCGCCTGAACAGACTTCAATTTTAATAATTAAAGCTCGTAGTGCCTTCAATTAGGCTCACAATACTATTCCTAAATCGTGTATTTCATTAATCAGAGGGGGTTGAAGGCATTTACTTGAGCTTAACTATATTGATGCGTCTGTGGTTTAAAATCTTCTTTAGTTTTCAAATTCTATCAAAAACTCATGATAACCTTTCTTTTTAAGAAGTCATTTAGTCTGAGATGGACCGAAATACTAAAAGACCTAATTTGAGCACAGGTTCACCTACCGTTTGTAAGTTAAATTTTGTCGAGATTCCCTAAAAGGAATGTCATCTGTGTCACAGAAACCTCAGAAAAAGACAGGATAAAGCTGATTTTGCGATGGGCCACGAAGGATATAGAATATACCAAAATAAATCCGTGATCACGTTTTTCATCTATTTTATAAAGGCAGCCAAGGTCGGATGAGATAAAAATCTAATCGAGGTCCCAGCATAAGTTATCTTTGTTCACTTTCAAGGTGATTATCTGTCAATTATATTGCCGAAAAATAGTAAAAATTTGAACGCATAAGGAAAAGGATGGCATGGCTAAACTACTCTTCAGAAGAATGACTAAAAGACATGCTTATTTAATTGATGTATGTAGTGCTTGATTCATATTCTCAAAGGCTTGTCTGTATGGATACTCATTTAGGGCTTCTTTTGCACCTAACTGTGGACACTTTTCCTTAAATTTCCACGGCGAGATCTTCTTACTAGGTAGAGTTTAACTTTCGTGTGAATCACCTCATTTATTCATTTTTGATTTTAAAAAGATATAATTCTAAAAATTTAATAGTGAGTACCGCCGAAGTTTCTGTAGTTTAGTGGTTATCTGCTAGAATTACTTTCGATATATAACCATTTTGATCGGAGGATGGGCAGACACCACGGTAATATGTGCAGCCTTCACAATCGTTACAAACTGTATTAAACATTTCTACCACCAGTGAATTATTTATTCTTCCTTGTGAGAATAATTAATAATTCCAAATTCAGTAATTAAATAAAATAAATTAACTAAAATAAACTAAATATAATTAATTAAAATTAAATTTCAGTTTTGTGATACTCTTCTTTTCATGAGAACCTCATTCTTTCTAAGTATACTGAGGCTGAGGTAAACTAAGAAACACTTACCGGTTTGCGAGTCAGTCTGAACGGTTTCTTTATGTTCATGCAGACTTCAGATCAACAAACGACACTTGTTGGAATGAAAACTTTGCTGCATCATCTACTCGAGAACAGTCTTTCCGTCTTCTAATTTGATTTGGCCTTGTCAAGCCCTGTATGCCGGGATTCGTACCACAGAAAACTAAGGCAGGACGAAAAATTACGTGTACGTGTGGCAAAAAATCGCAAACTTTGCTCGTATGAAGTAAATTTTACATAATTTCGCGAAACCATGTCGTTTTTTCTGTTTATGCGTCTTCGACGTCTTTCTGCTGTCTATGATTTTGTTGAAAATTGATGATGACTACCAAACATGAACTTAAAATGAAACGTTCGAGCGTGCGTAACTCGCGTGACACCCTGACAGCCCAACTTCATCAGCTAGTCAGCAACAAATTCTGCTTATTCGTTAGCTTAATCGAAACAAGGCATTATAAACATGCCGTAAATGCCACAAAAGTAATAACCTGTAAATTTCTTTAGTGTAATGGTAATCACGTCATCCTAACACACAGAGGGTCGCAGGTTTGGGCCCTGCCAGAAACAAAAGATTGTCACAATCGTCTGCAACATCAGAAATCCAAGTTTTATAACCATTCGTTGAATTTTTTTCTGAGTATTTTGGGGCTGAGATAAACTAAAAGACGTGCTTACTGGTGTCTACTCTGTCTGTATCGTTCTCATTATGCTCGTGTAAAGACCAGATGAATAAACTTGTTGGTATGACACCTTCGCTGCACTATTTACTCGTGTTCGTATTTCCACTATCGATGTAACTATTATTTCCATTTTCAACCTCATTCTTGTGATTATTTGTCAACAGAAACCAAGAACGAAATGAAAAGAATTGGTCCACAACGTGTGCGCGTAAAATTGCTCTATGCACACGCAAGAAATAAATTCCACATGCAGTAATTTCGCAAAAGCAGTTATTTCAGAGAAAATTTGAAATCTTCATTTGTATTTTCTTTGATGGTAGTGGATATCAAACAACCGTGTAAGACGTTGATCTCTTGCATTTATCTTGATGCCGCGCTTTAGTCCTTCCTTTGAAGCTCTTTCATCCGAAGAACAAAGAGTTTTGGCTTTGTTTCTTGCAAATAGAGTAGCCTGTTTGGAGCGAAGCAAAATATGATATTCACGATATATGTTTTCTAGTTTTTACTACATCGCTCAAGTTAGTCTTTACTTCGTCTTAAACTACCTAAATGTAGGAACGAAAACTCTGCTTACGTCAAATTCCACGACAAAACGGGCTTGACCGGGAGTCGAACCAAGGGCCTCACGCACCCAAAGCGAGAATCACTAGATCAACAGGCCAGTTATACGAAACCCTTAAAAAACCTGTTACTGTTGTTTTGATGCGTAGCTGGTAGCAGGTGTGTAAGCAAATGATCGCTCCTTACCGGTCATCCATGTTAGTGACGTATTCCACTTTCCCTGTTGTTGACTTAGTGTTTGTCCAATCTATTCCTATTATTATTACTGGCAAGTGTAACAGTAAGGATTATGATCAGTTAACTTTTCCAACAGTAGTTCCAAAGCGAGTGGTGTTTACTAAATACAAGCGGAAAGTTGCGCTATCCTTCCATCCATATCTTGTCTCTCGTAAGACTTCGGTAGTATAGTTGTAAGTACCCTCGCTTGTCACGCGGGAGACCGGATTTCCTTTCCGATAAAGCTCCTCCAATCGAAAAGTCGGTGCTTAATCTGAATAAAATATCTATCCGAGACATTTATATCCCTTTTTCTTCCCAGAGCAAAAGCAAATCCTAATTATGCAGATTCCACCGCTAGCCAGAAGATTAGGTGGCTACAGTTTTGTACGGTGCAGAGCTTACTCTGCTGTACTTTTAAATCAAGTGTCACCTTGGGCAAAACATAACCCGAGTTTCTTCAAGTGACTGGTCAAAACACACAGGAAGATGCTGAAGGACGATAGAAATATGGGGATGAAGAAGTGACTCCTTACTTCTCGGTTGCCCCTCCGCTTACCAACAAAGATAAATGGACACGAAATTTTGCGGGCAAATTTCCCTGATTAGGTACATTAAGCTATAGTGGCAATGTTAAGCCGCATAAAGAATCAAATTATGTACATGCATTTTGATAGCGTTCATGGAAATTATATGATTTCTGCTCAATTCATTTCTCAAGTATATTTTCCTAAAAAAAATTTGACCAAGACTGAGCATTTGTAATTATATGCCACAACAAATTATCTATCCGCAAGTTCCAAAGTGTTCATGCTTAACTTTTAAAAGATTTCGGGTTGATTATAGCGACGACGTTGGTCACTTCATGACCAATTTCACAAGGCTGGTATACTTATCAGTTGGGATAACGATCAATTAACATTTTGTCTTTCCATGTACCTTCTGTTAAGTTTGATGTCAGCGTGTGGTTTAAAGCTTCAACAATTCGGTTATCGTTGATTTGACAGGTTGTGAACGAATATAATTTGTTTTTGTCCACTTTTCTTCTCACTTCGCAGAAGAATAAAGAAACGCCAACGACCACTTTTTTGGAATTATTTACTGTGCACTAGGAGAATTTTGGTAGTCAAGTGTAACTGATGAGGTACATTGTGATGGAATTTCATAACATATAAGGAAAAAAACAGTTTCATAGATGAGGGAAAAAATTGGTTAGGGGTCGAACTCACGCACTACACTCTGCTGACTGAGCCTAAAGACGTCGCATACCTTTGCCCATTATTGCTGTTAGCGGTAATTTTTTGCCTTTTAGCTTTACTTTTTCCCGGAGATTTAAAAGAGTTAGAGTTGTTTATATCCAAAGCTGAAGAGCCGGTGTAAGGCAAGGAGCTGAGTCAAAAGTTTTAACTGGACTATCTTTAATCTTTTACTCGCTCTGATTCCAATTTTCTGATTCTTCTTTTGAATAACTTGCTATTTTGAATGACGCTAATAATTGCCCTGCGTTTATTGAGGTTTATGGTCTTTTTTTTTAAATTTACGTATTTCTTCCATTGGGTTGCACAGGAGGCTTTTGTTTTAAATTTGTGGCGATAAATTGTCAACACTTGATGTGTAGGGAACACTAATTGTGACAAAGATTAATATCCTATTTTAGGATAAAAATACTAAAATCTAAATGGAGAATTCAGGCATCCATCCTGGTACCCCCCATATGCTAAGCGGGCGCTCAACGATTTGAGCCAATTCCCCAACCCGTTAATCACATGGTTTACCACTGTTCCTGTAGATATTTTATTAACATTTCAAGTTTTAACTCACTGCGGACAACAGTTTACAGGAAACCGACCGATACGGACAAGTGACTTGGCTAGACATCCTTCAGCCCGAGATCATTAATGGCCGGCCACGGGCTGTCAGAACTCTAAGGAGAAGTGCAAGGCTATTTTATCACACGAAGGACAGCCTATCGAACGAAAACCAATACGGTAACCCTCTCTCTTTTTTAAGAAAAACTACAACAATCAGTACACTAGACAAAACAGACAAAGACTTATTAGGTCCGTTGTTGGTGCGTGTGTTTGATCGTACTAACCATCTCGTTATCTGCATCACGCTTTGCCGACTGAAGAATTATTTTTTATCATATCACGTCTCTCATATTTACTCAATAAAACTGATCTGTCAAGATAATACTGAATTATTGATTATTGGATTGGGGAATTAGCTAAAATGGTAGAGCGCTTGCTTTGCATGCGGGAGGTACCGGTATTCTTTTGTTTATTCCTTGGAACAAGCTTGTAAAGTGTTGACTATGAATCTCATTTGTAAACTTCAACATCTGGTTATTTAAACAAAGTTTAGCCACTCTTTAACAAAACCTCGTTCTACACCATCTTCACCTCAGGCGAACTTTGTATCTGAACATTAGTTTTTGTGTCAAAAGGGTCAAAAGCTAATGGTGGAGGGACATTTACGCAATTAAATCAACCCTCCTATAGAGAATCCCCAAGGCCTATTTATTGCGTAAAACCACGGTTTGGGTTAGAGCTCGTGTAAATAACCGACCCCAAATGTCCAAGGAAAGGATGACCAAGCGGATACCGAGGCTTACGCTACTTTAAAACTCGCGTGTATCGTTATTAATTAACTTGCTCAAGAATTGATGAGGAGAATAAAGGCCATTTTGAAATTGTATCGAAGAACGTGTAGTTGTTCGTTGTTGTCGTTGTTCTCTTCGAACTCAGACCACCAATTAAATTTTTCCAACAATTGTCTTAAGGCACATTCAATTAATTTAATTTTCTATGGCGACGGTCAAAACTTGTATGAATATTCGATTCTATGAAAATATCTCAAGACAAAATCGGAACTTTGGCTGATGTTCTTTAAAAATTTAGAAAATTGGTATCTGTGCGTACCAAGAAACAACTCAGAACATTTATATAGGTATTCATCGTCGCTATTGAAAATTGAATTAATTGAGGGTGATTTAAAACAAGCTGAAAGAAAAGTAGTTGGATAAGAAATTTTTGGAGTCGTCTTTCTAGATATTCTCTCCTACACCTTTAGCAATAACTTGTATACAATCATGGGCAATAGGGGCCTGTCCGGGATTCGAACTCGGGACCTCTCGCACCCGAAGCGAGAATCGTGCCACAAGATCAACAGGCGAGACACAAAAATAAAATGATGACGTAAGACAAGAAGGAAATGCATAATAATTGTGACGGGTCTGAACAAAAAATAGCACAATAAATCTCCTGGAAAATGCTTCAAATTCATTTTTCATGAGTGACAAAAAAAAAATTATAATCAGATGAAATGTGTAAATTAATACTCTGAGACTATATACAATAGCTTCGAGGTTCGAGAATTTCAGGTAAACGGGGAAGCTTTTAGTCCATGGGCCAGGCCACAGTGTCATCATGTGATACTACTGCCTAAGGTGTTTTTCAATTTGTATGATAACCTTTGTGGATGAGCAGCTTTGATGGAGATTTTTCGATTTAAAATTTCGCAAAAAAATGGCTTCAGCATAGAAACGAGGCTTAGAATAAAATTCCTTAAATATTTGGTCACGATCGTTTTATGAGATCTTTAGATAGTAAAAAAGAGGAAAAAATTTGTATTTTTTCCCTCGGAGTTGTCAGAAGTAAAAATTTGTGAAAGGATTAGACGACAAACAAGAAAAGAACCAACAGTGTAATTCACATTACATCATGGGTAAATCCAAGATGGCGGCTCCCTCGACAGGTACGTAGGACTCATTTGTGCTGGAATTTTGGTTGCTTATTGAGACGTGAAAGGTTTTAAGGGGATAAATAACCAGTATGATATATGTCAGAGGGAATTCGATACAGTCATGTCAAGTCAACGGTTCTCAGAGTTCACTGTGCTTTATGACAAGTACCTGGACTATCTTCGTGGCAGTAATGGGAAGCTGTCTAGCTTCTGAATGTCTTATATTGATATGGTAGAGATTCTTCTGAATTTGCTGAGAGAATCCAGAAAGGGAGATTGGGAGCTACATCCATCAGCCATTAGAAAAATGACAATCTTAACTATGCTCGTTAATTGTCGGCATATGTCTTTGAGATGTCTCACCTGGAAGAAGAACACCCAGAAGCTTTCAAATATCTAAAATCTGGAGGATGTTCAGTCCAGATAGGAGAGGACAACCCCTTTGGAAAATTTCCTGTCGTTCCAAACATGCGAAGAAAATGTAAATAAAGACACACAGACAGAAAGGGGCACCAAAGGATTAAGCCTTAAAGCAGGAGCGGTGAGCAAGTACTATCCGGTTGCCGAATAACGCAGTATCTTCCTGAAGCTGATGAAGGACATGTTAGACTTGAACAAATCAATTTGCCAGCACACCGATCTCCAGAAAACCAGAATTGTAAAAGATGAGATGGATGTTAAGTCCCTGGTAGTAATGCTCCAAAGTCACTGGCTTGACCCATTCAGCAACGTGCAGCAAGATCTGGTTTGTCTCTCCACTGGAAAAGTGGCCCCTCCAAAGATACAACAAGATTTGCTTACTGCTAAAGCTGCTGGAGAGAATGCATACGAAACCTTTCGTGTAAAGCAATTGGAGTAACAGCCACCTCAAACCAAGTTCCACGTCACAATCACCAAGGCAAAGCTGCAAACATTTACCGAGCTGAACAAAAAGGTGCAAGTCCGGAACAAAACGTCCAAAGAGATCATCCTGGAAGCTGATAGAAATCTATTCATCCAGATGATATTAATAGCTGAAATCAGAAAACTTCAAATGAGGGAAGTTCTAAGTCATCCACTGGGGCCCCTTCCCTGGGCGTTGTCCACTGCTGATGGATCATCGTGAAGAAAAACAAACAGATAGCTTTTGCAAAAGAACTACAATAAAATATTCCAGTCGCAGACGTGATCCCGCAATCATCAGCATGTATAATATATGCTTTGGCCCTCGTACAGAGACTCAAAGGAGACCACAAGACGTTTGCCGAGGTGGCCGATTCTCTACTAGGCTTGGCGCTGCATTAATGGTCTAACTCAAGGAGAATAGATGTTATATTTAATGTATACAAAGAAACCTCCATCAAAAATGCAGAAAAAGAGAAGGGGGGAGCAGAATTTGGCGATGAATTTAGAAACATTCAATCCGAACACAAAGTGCAGCAGTGGAGAAAATCCCTTTTGAATCCAAAGAATAAAAAGGCCTTCGCAGATTTGTGGTAAAGGAGTGGAGACGGGATAGATACGGGATAAAGTTGACAGGCAATGTAGAAGATACAGACGTATTCTTACTTTGCCTGGCGCAAGTGCTTTATTCCGGCATCCATGTATGTCAAGTGTGGAACGCAGACAAGAACTAGATATGTTAGTATCTCCAGTGTGGTGGGAGCCGTAGGAGGAAAACTTTGCAAATGCCTAATTGGCATGCATGGTTTCACTGGTTGTGACAATGTGAGTGCATTCGCTGGTAGGGGAGAGATAACAGCCCTACGACTTGTCAAGCAGCAGAAGTCCTACGAAGAATTTTTTAAGCAGCTAGGGATGGAATGGGTTCTTTCGAATGAGCTATTTCAGAGCCTCCAAGAGTTTACATGTAAGCTCTACTGCTCTCAACCAGGCACTGATAACATCAATGAGCTGAGGTACAGGTTATTCTGCACCAAGAAGGGTAACATCGACTCCACCCAGTTACCACCACATGCTGAGTGCTTGCTCAAGCATGCTTCTCGAGAAAACTTCCAAGCAGTCATTTGGAAGCGAAGTCTGCAACGCTGCCCTTTGACACCCACGCCCAGCGGTTCTGGCTGGCGGGAAGGTGGCGATAACTTTGCCATTGACTGGATGAGCGGTGACCCAGCCCCTACAGCCGTGCTAGAGCTACTGTCCTGCTCATGTGCAAGGTCCTGTCAACTTCCTACCTACTGTTGCCTAGAAAATGGTTTGAAGTGTACCGATGTGTGGAAGCTTTTAGACTATGGCAACAGATGTGAAGATTCTATCGAGGAGGTTGTCTCAGATGATAGCGACAAAGACGAGGAAATCTAACTTAAAGTTTTAATGTAACTTTGCACATGTACCGGGCATTCTCTTATATTCTGAATAATTTTTTCATATTTAACATTTGGCAAGTGTTGTCATGGAAACCATCCAGGAACAACTTCTATAAGTTAAATATATGTTTGTGACATTAACTCTGAAAACAGAGTTTGGGATTTTCAGTGACTAAAAACCAGTGTATGTAACATTTGACTGTATTTGCATTTGCTTGTAATTGACTGTAAGCAGTAGTAGTCACATTTGCACCAATTCTATCTGTTCAGCCAAACCGAATCAATCATTTGAACCCGTGATAAGCCTGGTATAGCTACTCGTTTGGCATAGTTATCATGGTTATTATATATCAAAATAAACTGGAGGAATCATTGTTGTTTAAAATGAGCGTTACAATTTAATTAATGCAATTTACTCTAGCAATTTCCCTTTTTTTTCTATTTTCCAAATAATTATTCATGTTTGTAATTTGGCAAGTGTTGCCATGGAAACCATTCAGAGGCAATACCTGTAAGTCATACATACGTCGTTGGAAATTAACTCTTAAAACAACTTTTGAGATTTTTAATAACTAAAAATCAATGTTTGAAACGTTTTCAGGTTTCCATTTGACTGTTAATAACCATCTTCGTACCAAGTCTGCCTATTAAGCCGAACTGAGTGACGTCATTTAATCACGTGATAATCCTGATAAGGCTACTCAATTGGCATGGTTATCATATACCAAAATAAACTAGAGAAATCAATGTTGTTAAAAATGAGGGTTAGAATTTGTCCCTCTTTTTGGTACCAAATGCCCCTTTTTAGGGTCCTGGCCTATGGACTATTTGATATTGCAATAGCCACTGTTGTATTCAGTCGCTTTCCCTAGCCCATCTAACGTCGACCTTGCTCTTTCCTACCCTGTACGACCTGCTTACAAGAAAACAAATTAATATTCCTTCGCTATGATTTTACATTTTAATTTTGTTTGAGGTGGCTTTGAAGAGCAGCTGACACCATTTCTGCGAATCTCGGCAAGTAATCGCGACATAGACGTTCACAAAGTGATATGAAACTCCGAGATTTTGCTGCGGAAACGCAAAAAGTGTTCATGGGTGGTGGTGGATGCAGAAAAGATTTCATTCCAAATCATGACCTCAGGTCATCTGCTGTGTTTGCACAAGCATATAGAAAACTTTCCTAACCAACTCGCATTGGTAAGTATTCCAACCTCCAGATTGTCAATTGTTTACCATCTACCGTTTCTCGTGTGCAAGGTCCGTTAGCTCAGTCGGTAGAGCGTGGTGCTGATGACGCCAAGGTCGTGAGTTCGATCCTCACACGGACCAGAGAATACTCTTTTGTTTCAATAAAGCCATCTGAACAAAAGACTAATTTGTTACTGACTTTCCATTTCATCTAGGTGTCTGTATTTAATCTGATGATAACTTTTCAAAATGTATTGGCTTGTTAATCTTCAACAACAGGGGTATTCGTACACCTACGAATTCTTTGTGGGGACGTGCAAACACGTTTTTCAAAGCCTGATCCTAGTTTGGACCAAACGTTTCTTTTCCTAAACTTATTTTCATGCCCTCCCTCTACTTTTTTCAAATCTGGCCGATGTTAAAATTTGGTGAAATACACTCAAAAGATCAGCTTGAATGACACAGTTGGGTCTTTTCTCTTCCTCTTTTATTCATTTGGAGAAAAAAGAACAATTACCTTGATACGTTTTGATCTTTTAATAAGGTTCAGGGTTTAGGGCTAAGGTACGTCCCACGTACCATAACACAAAACCACCGCTGTCCAACAGTGATTGTTCAGCGCCTATTGGAGAAATATCTTTAATATGCTACTTTACTCCGATTCTCAAAGGTTTGTCTATATCGATGATTATCTATTTATTTCAGTTTGATGAGATTAATAACGTTTCATAGTTAAGCTTTCTGTAGTGTATGGTTATCACGTCCGCCTCACACGCGCAAGGTCACAGGTTCGAGCCTTGCAGGAACAAAGATAATATGTTCGCAATTATGTCCTTAGTTCCAAATCTGTTCTGTTTTCATATTCTATCAAACAAATCAAAGTTGCATTACACTTTTATTTTCCTAAAAACCTTTCTTTATTTAGACGCCATTTAGTCTGAGATAGACCAAAATGCTAAAATCATCAGTTGAGCACATTTTCACCCGCCGGTTGCAAGGTAAATTGCGTCGGGATTACTTACCGAGATTCGCAAAGCGATGTTAGCTATGTCACAGACACCTCAAACAAAACAAAAATAATAATTCCACAGCGACGGATCATTGAAGCAGGTCATTGAGAGAAGAATAGAGTTGAGTTCGCAAGAGGCCACGAAAAACGATTAAGTAAAAACAGGGGCACCTACCGTCCAAGATGGAGGTGCCTTTTTTATTGTTGGCGAAAACATTTTGCAAATTGCACCCAATAAGTTAGTGGGAGTTGGTAAACTATCTTGAATACAGTCATCTTTACGAACAGAAGGAATAAAAAGATATACAGATATACGAAAGCTTGGACAATCCCCCCTCTATCATTTCGAGAAGGATCTGAGCAATAATACAAAGTTGATTAGATTTGCTCCATGTGATGACACTAGTCGAGTTGTTTCAGTTTCCGTTTTCATATGCGCTCACAAAGATTTCAAATTCGTTTTTCATGAATACCACAAAAATATTTTAATCAGATGAAAACGGGAATTTTTCTATTTTCCTGTAAAAAAATATCTCACCGGCGGGGAATCGATCCCCGGTCTCCCACATGACAGGCGGGGATACTCACCACTATACTACCGAGGACCTCTGTGAGGTGATAGGTGGATAACATTAATTGATAATCGATGCCGTAGAGAACCAGCAGTTTTGGAAACAATATTGCAGGTTCCTTTAGATCGGTGACTTTTTTATTTTAGACGAAAAAAAATTTTGCAAACTGCACCCGATAAGTTAGTGGGAGTTAGTAAACAACAAAGAATACAGTCATCTTTACGAGCAGAAGGAAAAATAAGATATACATCGCTATACAGCTAGAGTTTGGCAATTCACAAGATTGGAATTTGAAAAGTACTACGCCTTATAGAATGACGAACTCATAAAATGACGACAGCCAAGACAACCCCCCTCTATCATCTCGAGAAGAATCTAAACAATAAGACAAAGTTGATTAAATTTACTTCCTCTAACGACACTGGTCGGGTTGTTTCTGTTTCCGTTTTCACATGCGCATCGCAAAGATCTCAAATTGGTTTTTCCATGAATACCACAAAGAGTTTTGAACCAGATAAAAATGGGAATTCTTCTAACTACCTGTAAAAAATAAGTGCTATCTCCCCGGCGGGGAATCGAACCCCGGACTTCCGCGTGACAGGCGGGGATACTCACCACTATACTACCGAGGAGCTCTGTGTGGATACAGTTCAATGGATAATAGGTCCCCTATAGAGAACCAGTAGTTTTGAAAACAATCTCAGGCCCCTTTAGATCTTTTTGTCATTATGACTTTCCGAACAAAGAAGGAGCTAACCGTAGTAAGAACATATATTGAATTGCAATATGCCAGCTTTTATGATCCTGTTAATTTTAACTCGTGGATATGCGAAGCAACGAGTGATGTGAAGATTTGATAGGCACATTTCGTGGCGTTAGCGAGGCCTCAAAAGTTCGGTAAGGGCATGCGTCTTATTCAAGATGGCGGACCAACTTTGGGTCACCAAGGGAGCACTATTCCTGTTTTACTGGAATCACAGGATAATTGGCTTAGGTAAAAAGAGCCACGAGTTCACCAGAGTGTCACTTTGATTTGTTTTTAACTGCCGTTACCACGACAAACAGCAGCAACAACATGATTAACTCCTTCGGCATCTTTTATTGCCCAGACTGAGAAACTTATTCAAGACATTGAAAAGGGACCAGGCCAAAGCAGCTGGTTCGCCTGTATCCAGACTTCCTCCCACCTCGGAAAAGAAGCAAAGTTAAGTGATCGTGAACTTTATTGTTTCTAACGCAAAGTCGGCGAGAATACATTATAGATACACTCAAGACTACAAAAGAAACAGTGGAATAAAATAGAACATTCCTCTGACATAGGATATACCAAAAGAACTCCGTGATCACATTTTTCATCCATTTTATAGAGGCAACCAAAGTCGGATAAGAAAAAAAACGTAATCAAGGGCCCAGCATAGTTAATCTTTGCTCACTTTCAAGGCGATTATCTATGAATTGTATTACCGAAATGGAAATGTAGCGCACCTCAAGGCAGATGGAACGTGCTGCAAGGGAACTGGGTCGTACGGGGAAATGTGTCGTACCTCAAGGCAGATGGATCGTACTTCAAGGGAAATGGCGAGACGTGCAAAACCAGTTTACGACGCGAAGGACAGCCTATCCAACAAGAAAAACAAGTGCTTTGACCTCTCCTTTTTCAAGAAAAACTAAAAGGAAGACTTCATTCGACAAAGCAGTCAAGGGCCTACCGGGTCGCTTATTGGTGCGCTTGTTGGTCGTATAAGCCATGGAACACCAAAACTATCTGAAGAATTATTTTTTAGCATATTGCGCCTCTCATATTTACTGAGTAAAACTGATCTGTCAAGATAATACTGAATTATTGATTCTAAACAGTGGGGCCGGATACCCTCTATTCCTGAAAGGCAGGAGTCCGCGCATGTTATAGATAGGATTGGGGAATTAGCTCAAATGGTAGATACCCGGATTCTCCATTTAGTGCTCGTATTGTTTATTCTTTGAAAAAAAGCTTGCCTTGGCTGGTTATCCAATCAATGTTTAGCCGCTGTTTAACAAAACCGCGTTCTGAGCCATCTTCAGTTAAGCTGTAATTTTTATCTGAACATTTATTTTTGTAAATAGTGTCAAGAGAGCCGAAAGCTGATAGTGGAGGGACATGTATTCAATTAAATTGACCCTTTATAGAGAATCCCTGAGCCCCACTGGCTGCATAAAACCGCGGTTTGGTTTAGACCTCATGTAAATAACCGGCCCCAAATGTTTTCAAATGTGAAAGGATGACCAAGCGGATACCGAGTCTTAAAGACCATTTTGCAATTGTGTCTAAGAACGTGTTGATCTCTTCGAACTTCGATGAGTTAGTTCATTACAGTATTATGAGTTTTAAGCAAATGAAGATCATCGCAGTATATACTCAACTTAAGCAGTTGAGAAATAAGGCCTGAAAAAAATTCAGGCCTGAACGGGAATCGAACCCATGACCTCTGCGATACCGGTGCAGCGCTCTAACCAACTGAGCTATCAAGCCAACTGGGAGCTGGTCAATTGTGAGTTCGTTATATACCCGTAGATGGAGAAGGTGTGATAAGAATACATGAAAGTCATATATTTGTACTGCGGAAAATACATTTTAAGCAGTATTATTATTTTATGAGTATAGCTATTTTCCAGGTATTGCCATAAAGAAAAAGGTGATGATGATAATAATATAGTAATAACAATGATAGAAATCTGCAAAAATATGAAAGTAGGTACAGTACTAAAGGAAACTAAACTATGTACAGATGGTTGTAACTGTGTAATGTCCGTTTTTTAATTTTCGCGGTTTGTATCGTGATGTTTGTAATTAGATTCACAGACTGGCCCGCCTAGACTAGCATCGGCTAATCGCCTAAATAATTAAAAAACAGGTACAGTAAAAGACTGCTATAGTTGTTGAAGCTTCACGATAACGCTCTTCAAATTGGTTTGGGATTCAATATCTACGGGAAACATCTTAAAAATGGAACTTTTCGAACATCATCGCCTCACTATTATTTATAAATTTTGGCGAGATAAACAGACTCTTGTTAAGCATCCGTTTTCCAGTGTAGAAGGAAAATTAATTGCCTTTTTCACAGTGTAAAAGCCTTATTCAGATAATCTATTTCGGTGTTGATGCTGCATTTGATGGCCACCTTACTATTGCATGAGCTCGAAGTTTAACTCAGAAATTCGTAAAAAGGGTACATTCAGGAAAAGAAGCGGCTCCAAGCCCTCACTTAGAAATTTATTTCCTTTTCTTTTTCTTCTTCTTTTTTGGGAAGACGACCTTACAAGTCTGTTGTCGACACGAAAAGTTACGTGACTGGGGAATTAGCTCAAGTAGTAAAGCGCCCACCTAGCTCCACTGCATTTAACTTTGTTTGTTGCTTATTGACGTTCAATGATTGGATGACACCCAAATCTATGATGGTCAGCCTGATGACTGGCTATTGATCAAAGATAAGAAAACGAAAATTTCGCACCAAAATTCCACTTTTTTATCGATTACATTTTGCATGTATCAAATCTAGTCGATCCCGGTACCACGTTCTTTCCCAGCTCAAAGTGTATCGAGCCAGCGGAAAAAAGTTACGTCGTCCTCTTTGCATGCGGAAAGAACTGGGATCTATACTCCATGAAAATTATCTTTTTAATTTCATCACAGATCTTCTTTTGACAACGCATTAAAACCTAATTTGTCACCTTAGGATCGGTCACTGAATCGGCGAGATTATTTTTAACAGGCGTTCCTGATGTTCAATGTGAGCATGATGAAAGCGTCAATTCAATTCAATAACTTTAGAAACGTTTGTGGGTTCTCTGAAAGCGTCTTCAACAAGTTCTCTGCCTCTTGTGTAAATAATACCCTGGACCCGTACTTTCTGTTTTGAACAAAGAGTAGCAAGAACTTTAAACAAAGATAGATCTTCAGAGGTCAATTTGTGAATCTGATACGTAACCCTCTTAAGTCTTGACAGGACAAGTCGAAAGATCTGACCTTGCGATAATAATCCACGACCCATCACGGAATTGGGCAGTCTTGGAAGATTCTAAGAAAATAGAAACATACGAGGGGAAAACTTTACATCGCACGCCTTTATATGGCGTAATTATAAATAATGATAGAAGTTTAATTCCACCATCATCGCAGTTAATCTGAATTACAATGTGGTTACAAATGTACAACTATAAGAATTACATACTGTTAATCAATAAGGGACTGGGTTACAATAGATTTTATATTAAAATAACAACTACAAGTTAAAAATATACATGTACGTAGATGGTCTAAAAATCTATTGATTGTTGAAAGCTAAACTAGCACTTCGGAAAAAACTACGGCGCAATCTTTCAGTCCTGCATTTAGTTAATGTATGTTTGTTAGCGCATCGCGTTTGATAGTGATGCATGCGCTGTCTTGTCATTGGGAGATGTTTAATGAGAGGTCCTCCTTTTGAGATCTTTACAAGAGTTTTAACACAGAGTTCAATGCGTCTCTCGTCTAATGTTCTTAAATTTAGGAATTGAAGGGCTGTTGCACAACTAGGAAGATGCCGGGATCGATATCCAAATTGTCAATTGTTTACCATCTATCATTTCTCGTGTGCAAGGTCCGTTAGCTCAGTCGGTAGAGCGTGGTGCTGATAACGCCAAGGTCGTGAGTTCGATCCTCACACGGACCAGAGAATACTCTTTTGTTTCAATAAAGCCATCTGAACAAAAGACTAATTTGTTACTGACTTTCCATTTCATCTAGGTGTCT
The DNA here is from genome assembly GCF_964200805.1 of Pocillopora damicornis. Classification (NCBI taxonomy): domain Eukaryota; kingdom Metazoa; phylum Cnidaria; class Anthozoa; order Scleractinia; family Pocilloporidae; genus Pocillopora; species Pocillopora damicornis. The sequence goes on from NC_142682.1 coordinate 11,088,649, forward strand.
GTATTTAATCTGATGATAACGTTTCAGTATATGTTGGCTTGTTAATCTTCTACAACAGGGGTATTCGTACACCTACGAATTCTTTGTGGGGACGTGCAAACAAGTTTTTCAAAGCCTGATCCTAGTTTGGACCAAACGTTTCTTTTCCTAAACTTATTTTCATGCCCTCCCTCTACTTTTTTCAGATCTGGCCGATGTTAAAATTTGGTGAAATACACTCAAAAGATCAGCTTGAATGACACAGTTGGGTCTTTTCTCTTCCTCTTTTATTCATTTGGAGAAAAAAGAACAATTACCTTGATACGTTTTGATCTTTTAATAAGGTTCAGGGTTTAGGGCTAAGGTACGTCCCACGTACCACAATACGAAAACCTTCACTGTCCAACAGTTATTTTTCAGCGCCTATTGGAGAAATATCTTTAATATGCTACTTTACTCCGATTCTCAAAGGCTTGTCTGTATCGATGATTTTTTGTGGAGAGTTTGGTTTGATCCTCGAGTGGAGTTCCAATGGAGTCTGTTTCCAGCAGCACCTCAAATTAATCTAATAAAACTACTCTTAGCTAACGCAGTTTACTCGACGTGAATATCGTGGCGCATATGTTTCTCCTGTTTGCGCTTCAAATTTTTCAAAAAATATACTAGTTTTCAATGTAGAATATAGACAATTGTTAATTTTTTTATGTTTTCCATCTATTACTTTATCTGTTTAACTAGTTTGATAAGATTAATAACTATTCGTAGTTAAGGTTTCTGTAGTGTATGGTGATCACGTCCGCCTGACACGCGGAAAGTCGCAGGCCCTGCGAGAGACTCAAGTGATCTTTAGTCACTATTGCGATCGCTATCACATACTACTTGCTTAATACATACAAACCCAAATAATTATGTTTTTAAACACCCTTGTTTTCATAAGAACATTGGAGGTTGGAATACTTACCGTTTCGAGTTGGTTAGGAAAGTTTTCTGTATGTTTGTGCAAACACTGCAGATGACATTAATTGAATGTGCCTAGTCTGAGTTCGAAGAGAACAACGCGTTCTTAAACACAATTTCAAAATGGTCTCTATCCTCCTCATCAATTCTCGAGCAAGTTAATTAATAGCGATACACGCGAGTTATAGAAGTAGCGTAAGCCTCAGTATCCGCTTGGTCATCCTTTCTTCGGACATTTGGGGTCGGTTAAATACACGAGTTCTAACCCAAACCGCGGTTTTACGCAGTCAGTAGGCCTCAGGGATGCTCTATAAGAGGATTGATTTAATTGAATAAATGTCCCTCCACTATCAGCTTTCGGCCCTTTTGATACAAAAACAAACGTTCAGATATAAGGTTTGGCTGAGGTGAAGGTGGCTTAGAACGCGGTTTTGTTAAACAGTGGCTAAACTTTGTTTAAATAAACAGATGTTGAAGTTTACAAAAGAGATGCTTAGTCAACACTTCATAAGGCAAGATTTTTCCAAAAAACAAACAAAAGATTATGCGCACCAATTGGAGAATCCGGGTATCGATCCCGGTACCTCCCGCATGCAAAGCGGGCGCTCTACCATTTGAGCTAATTCCCCAATCCGATATATAGCTCCGTTTAGAATCAATAATTCACTATTCATCAGTCGGCAAAGCGTGGTGCGGATAACGATGTGGTGAGTACGATCAAACGCACGCACAAACAACGGACCTACTAGGTCTTTATCTGTTTTGTCGAGTGTAGCCGTTGTTGTAGTTTTTCTCAAGAAAAAAAGAGGGAGGGTCAACATATTTGCTTTTGTTCGATAGGCTGTCCTCGTGTAATAAAATAGCCTTGCACGTCTCGTCAGAGTTCTGATGGGCCGTGGCCGGCCTTGAATGATGTCGGGCTGAAGGATGTCTATCCTAGTCATTTGTCAGTATGGGTCGGTTTCTTCTAAACTGTTCTGCGCAGTGAGTTAAAACTTGAAATGTTAATAAAATATCTACAGGAACAGTGGTAAACAATGTGATAAACGTGTTGAAAATTAGCTCAAATCATTGAGGGACCGCTTAGCATACGGAAGGAATTAGGATGGATGCGTGGATTCTCTCTAAAAATACTAGAATGATTTTAGTATTTTTATACTAAAATGGGATATTATTCTTAGTCATCATCAGTGTTAATTACAGATGCTTAATCTTAATCAAAAAATACTTTTAGGAAAATATGTTAGAGAAATGGAAACAGCAGAAAACTTATTATTTCCATCCCCGCCATCAAAACGCATGTTCATAATTTGATTCTTTATGCGGCTTAGCATTGACACTATAGCTTAATGTACCAAATCAGAGAAATTTGCCCGCAAAATTTCGTGTTTACTTTTCTTTGTTGGTAAGCGAAGGGGTACCCGAGAAATAAGGAGTCACTCTTCATCCCTACATTTCTATCGTCCTTCAGCATCTTCCTTTGTGTTTTGACCAGTCACTTGAAGAAACTCGGATTATGTTTTGTCTTGGGTGACATTTGATTTAAAAATACGACAGAGTAGGCTCTGCACGCTTAAGACCGTACAAAACTGTAACCACCTAATCTTCTGGCTAGTGGTAGAATCTGTACAATTAGGACTTGCTCTTGGTCTGGAAAGAAAAGGTTATAAATGTCTCGGATAGAGATTTTATTCAGGTTAAGTACGGACTTTTCGTGTAAAAGAGCTCTATCGGAATGGAACGCCCCTATCCCAACGAAAAGGCAATTGGAATAGATTGTGCATACTATCAGACGACAACAGAGAAAGTGGAATAGACTACTAACGTGGAAGACCGGTAAGGAACGATCATTTGACTACACACCTGCCACCTGCTACGCGTAAAAAAAGCTAATAATTTTTTTAGAGTTTTCACATTACCTGGCCTGTTGGTCCAGTGGCATGATTCTCGCGAGATGTCCCGGGTTCGACTCCCGGACAGGCCCGTTTTGTCGTGGAATATGATGTGAGGAGAGTTCCCACATTTAGGTTTAAGACGAAGGAAAGACAAATCAGACAGAATAACTTCAAACCCGTGGTCACACTCCGACAAGAAGTTGTTGCATTACAAACTTTTCAACGTTTTTTAAAATGATGCTAATGCAATTCAATAGTTGTCATAGGCAGTGGTAAAAACGTAAATAAAGGCTTTTTTGTGTGGATATAATGATGTGCAGACACAGCAATTTCGACAATTGTTGGAAGGTGACATGTAGAAATTCAAGATGACAAATTACACTTGAACAGTACCGATCAATAGTGGTCAATTGCTGTTCTGTAGTTTGTTGATCTGAAGTCTGCACGAGCATAAAAAAAACGTTCAGACTGACTTGCGAACCGGTAAGTGTTTCTTAATTAGTTTTACCTCCGTCTCAACATAATCAGAAAGGAGAAGGTTCTCATGAAAAGAAGAGTATCAAAAAACTGAAATTTGATTTATTGAATTTGGAGTTATTAATGGTTCTCACAAGGAAGAATAAATAATGGACAAAAAGTAATTTTAACTACTACCATTCTGTCTGCCCATCCTCAAATCAAAAATATGATCGGGGTTTTTCCGTTTTAGTCAATTACGCCATATAAAAACCTGCAATATAAAGTTTTCCCCTTGTATGTTTCTATTTTCTTAGAATCTTTTAAGACGAACCAATTCCGATATGGGTCGTGGACCATTATCGCAAGGTCAGACCTTCCGACCTGTCCTGTCAAGATTTTAGAGGGCCGTACACTTCACAAATTGACTTCTGAAGATCTACCTTCCCTACAGTAATTTTATGTTCAACATGAAAGTGATAAACTTCCGTCTTGCCAATGGAGAGAACCATTTCTTTCAACCGTAACTTACGTTGATACCTTTTCCTCCTTTGCTTTCCTAATTTTCCATATCAGCACTTGACCTGCCGATTTAAAAAAAAGGATTCCACCAAGATCTGTAAAAGTTTTGTTTTTATCTTTGGTAGATAGTGATCCTGTGGGGCAAATACAACAACTTTAATGCATTTGCACATGGTTTTGATCCTCTTCTTTAGTTCTAGAGAAGATTAATGAGTGAAAGAGGTCAATTAGAAAAAAAAATATTTGAAATAAACCTGAGCCGTGCATAAGCATCATTTCTCAAAAGAAGAATCAAGCAAATGTAAGGCGCCTTTGGAGAATCCCGGTACCTCCCGCATGCTTAGGCTTTAAGCGGGCGCTCTACCACTTGAGCTAATTCCTCAACCCTTATCGTACACAGAGTAATGCATGGTTACATGTAGGTATGATATTTCTCTTCTCGTGATCAACTCGATACCTCACTCGTTCTCTATGCTCACTAGTGAGCTATCGAGTGGAACGCTTAAAGAGAAATTCCATATCTACTCTCCTCCATTTACTATATGAACTTAAATGTTGTTCCGAGAACCAAAACACTCGTAGAATAAATTTAGCAAGGACGTCACAATTCCCGCCCTTTCAAACTTTACTGAATGAACTTGGTTTGTTTGTTGTTTGTAGGGTAAAGAAAGTAACGGCCACGAGAAGTAGCCTATAAAGGAAGGTCGGCCTCGTCAGCGGTGAAATGCATGTGAAAACGGTAAGAAGAACTGAACAACCCGACCAGTGTCATCAGAGGGAGTAAATCTAATCAACCTTGTCTTATTGTTCATATCCTTCTCGAGATGATAGAGCAGGAATTAACGCGCTGACCGATTGCGCCACGGAGACGGGTCTATACGTAGCGGTAAAAAACCAGACTTGGAGATCATCCCTCATGGAAGTTTTCTCTGGATTAAAATCATTTAACACGTCATTTTGATAGCGAAACCCAATATACTACCCAAAGACCGATTATAAGGCAATACCAAATTTTCAAAAACACAACACAGCAAGTTAATATTAAACCATCTTCCCTTTCGACAATTAGAGCGCCTCAAGGCATTTTGTATCAAGGAACTCTCTAAGAAAGTTTCTAGGGATCTTGAAGATTCATAATATCAACTGAGGATGGAGGTTGGACTTCGGTAAACGTTAAAATAGCAATAATTTGGTCTCCAGTTAGACGGAGGAAACAACCAACATTACTTGAATTAACGCTTTCATCGTGCTCACATTGAACATCAGGAACGCCTGTTAAAAATAACCTCGCCGATTCAGCGACCGATCCTTAGGTGACAAGTTAGGTTTTAATGAGTTGTTGAAAGAAGATCTGTGATGAAATTAAAGAGATAATTCTCTTGGAGAATACGAGTATCGATCCCGGTACTTCCTGCATGCAAAGAGGACGCTCTACCTCTTGAGCTAATACCCCGTCTAAAGAGAGCTGGGTGATTTTTTTTTTTATCTAAATTTGGTTTGAGGGACTACTCAATCAATTTTAAACATTTCCCCATGTTACAGAAAGTATTGTTCATCCGCCTTTACCCTTGTTTGCATTTTCAGAATATTAAAAATCTTAGAAGGCTCTCTTAGACTGATTACAACAGTAGATAATCAAGCTTGATAGACTGTTCAATAGCTTGAGCTAAATGACGTTCTTTAATTTGAAAATTCGTCTAAGTTAGAAAAACCAAGGGTGCAAAATAATACCAGAAGAATGAATTACTTGCAATCTGTCTGATGTGTTTTCTCGAGAGAGGATTTATCTGGCGGAAGGCTTGATCGTGAAGGGCATTCCCCTTCGCTAGCTGTGGATTTTACCATTCAGTCTGTGTACTTTAATGGTTTTGAAGGGAATCGCAAAAACGTCCAACAACTTTATTTGTTTAAGTCCAAATGCAAAAGAAAGAGAAGTACCGAAAATGAGTCATTCAGGCTGATCTTGCGAGAAAATTTCACCAATATTTAGGTCTGAAAAAAGTAGGAGTGTATGAAATCATGGTTGGTCTAAGTAAAGGTCAGGCTTAACAGAACTTGGTAGTAAATCCCTACCACGGATTCTAACGAGCACCCCACTGTATGAGGTTATTGAACTAATAATCTTAAAAATTTTTTTTTTTGGAAATGAAACTTAGAAAAATAGTCTTGACATTTAGATCGTTTCATCGCAGCAAATTATTTGTTTTCCCCCTCTGTAAAACGTTATTGAATTAGTTATCGTAAAAGTTTTTCATCTGCTGGGAACGAAACATGGAAAATAGTAAAAATGATTTGTAGAGAATCAAAAGAGTCTTGGCATGTTTTTTGATCATTTCATTAAAGCAACTTATTATTTTTTTTGGTCCGTGTGAGGTTGGAACCCACGAGCATGGCGTACGCGTTATCAGCACCACGCTCTACCCACTGAGCTAACGGGCCAACTACACCTATATACCGCATTCCATAAAATTAAGTATAAATAAGTAAGAAAGTAAGTGAGTGAGTGAGTGAGTGGGTGGATGGGTAAATGTATAATTTTTTTCCCGCTGGCCCAATAGACTTTTAGCTGGTAAAGAAAGTGGTACCGGGATCGACTAGAATTGATATCACGTCCTAACGAGCAAAATTCAATCAATAAAATAATGAAATTTTGGTGCAAAATGTGGACTTCATTCTTCTAACCTTTGATCAACGGCCAGTCAGCTTTGCTCAATAGAACCCTTGGAATCACATCAAGCTCTAAACACATCTAACTGACCATCAGAGGTTTGAGCGTCAAAATATAATATAAGCAACTAACAAAGTTAAATACTTCCCGCGTGCTAAGCGGGCGCTCTTCCTCTTGAGCTAATTCCCCAGTCACAGATCGTTTTTGTTGTGTTTTGTATATATTACTTTACCTATTTATTTGAGTTTGATTATTGATGAGTTTTCGTAGTTAAGGTTCCTATAGTGTAGCGGTTATCACGTCCGTCTCACACGCGGAAGGTGTCAAGTTCTAGCCTTGCCAAGAACAAAGTTATTATTTTGCAAATATGTCCACAGTTAAAAATCTGCTTGCTTGAGTACTGTACATACTTTCAGGTTTTTGCAGATTTCTATCATTATTATTACTATTATTTTTACTATCACCATTATTATAGTCATTATTTACATATTAATCTTTTTTCTTCTTTGTAGCGATACCTGGAGAATAGCGATACTGATAATACTGCAATGAACTAACTCAACGACGTTCGAAGAGAACAATACGTTCTCAGACACAATTTCAAAATGGTCTTTATCCTCCTTATTAATTCTTGAGCAATGACGATACACACGAATTATAAAAGTAGTTTTAGCCTCGGTATCCGCTCGGTGATCCTTTCTTTGGAAATTTGGGGCCGGTTATTTACACGAGGACTAAACCAAATAGCGGTTTTACGCAACTAGTAGGCCTGAGGGATTCTCTATTAAAGGGTTGATTTAATTGAATAAATGTCCCTCCACTATCAGCTTTCAGCCCTTTTGACTTAAAAAATAAATGTTGAGATAAAAAGTGCGGCTTAATTGAAGATGGTTCAGAACGCAGTTTTGTCAAAGAGCGGCTAAACTTATTTTTTTAAAAGAATAAACAATATGGGGAAGAAATGGAGAATCCGGGTATCGATCCCGGTACCTCCCGCATGCAAAGCGGGCGCTCTACCACTTGAGCTAATTCCCCAATCAGTTAGCCAAGTTTCTGTCACACCAATCAAAGAGAACGGCATATTAAGATTTCTCAGAAATGAATTAAGTTTATCGAAACTTCTCATCAAACATCGAGTGTTTAAATGTATAATAGAAAAGTTTGTATTGTCCCAAAAGAAGTTACTCGATTGTTCAGATCTTCCTCAACCATGTAGCCAATATTGGGCAGGCGAGTGATATTTATCTTATCAAATTAAAGTAAATAGATAAAGTTAAAGAAACAAAACACAACAAGAACAAAAAAAATGGAAAAATACATGATTATCTACACGGAAATAAAACTAGTATTTTTTTCGAATAAATTTGTAGAGCAAGTGGAAAGAAGGCTTGTTGGAGATCTACTCGAGGTGCAAAACAAACCTTCACTGAATGAGCATCAATCCAGACAGAAAGCTGTGACAATCAGAATGAACGGCCGTATTATCAGTAATGCTTCCTGTGTATCCTCTGGTAGGTCGCTGTCGCTTGTGTAGTTGAAGGTCCTGAGTGGGTGGAAAAAGGTATCTTTCAACAGCGATTGTTTTCGTGTTGTGGCGGGACGGCGCAACCACTTTATCATAGGAAGCGTACCCACTGGAATATGTTTTTGACATGAAAAGGATATGCCTCCCGTTTAATCAATCCAAATGTCTCTTATCTTCAGCCAATGGATTAAAGCCCGCATTTGCAACCTTCTTTCTGCCTTCTTAAATATTCAGCGTGACAAGTGGACCTACTGGGTGGGAAAAAGAGGCCGCCTAGACAAGTGAAAAGGTTTGTCTCTTCTTCGTCGCAAACATCTAGCGGGTCAAACACAAAGATTTTAAAAGTGCATATTGAAAAGGTCTTGCTCCTTTTCAAAATGAGAAACTTCCTTTTATAGACTACCTGGTAAGCCGTGACGACATCTCACTACGGAAAACAGTCTACAGGAAACGACACATACCGACAGATTACTAAGATTGATCGGGCTACAGCACGACATCACACAAAGCCACGAAAACTAAGACTCTAACACGACAAGAGCGACCAATATGCTACACGACAGACAGCTTAGCTGACGAGAACGAATACCTTGACCGTGTTTTTTCAAAAAAACTGCAACAACGACTCCATCCGATGAAACACTCACCGATCTACTGCAACTACCTAAACAAACGACACCGCAACTTCTATGACTACAGCGACCACATCGTACATAAAGGTAAAAGATATACGTAAATTAGATAAATATTATCAGACTCTATTTTTTTTAATCGAACTTTACATTAACGTTGTATAAGGCTCTTTTCAGACGGCAACGTTTTTAAAAGGGGAAAAAATTTGGAGGATCCAGGCATTTCATAACATAAATTTAATATCTCAAGTTGTATGCAAATTTCAGTGTAATGCCGTCGGCGATCCTTCCCGTTTTTTTTTTTTTATTTATTTTTTTTTGCTTTTCTTTCTTTTCGATTGCTAAGAAGACGCGAAAACTTAGCTAAGGAAAAAAATGAAAGCCACGGACAAAGACAGTGACGTAATCACTTGTAATCCTGGCGCTTACGAAAAATGTTAACGTTGTGTTGTCGCATGACGTATGCGACCTGGTGTCACTTTCTGTCGATTACTCCAACCGAAACGTGTAACCTTTTTCGTAATTAATAATCGTTTTGTTTGTTTTTCTAAGGCGATACACTTCGTCTTTTTAACAGGGAGTATAACAGGATAAAGAGGAAAGGGCTAACGCTCGAGACATTGGCTTTGGGCCCAAATAACATTAGTTTTAGTGAGGCCTCTGAAATCTACATTTCTTCGCTGATATAAGATAAGAGAAGTGAGATGAGTAGTAAAAGGTAAAATTAATGAGCACTGTTGCAAGACTGGCGGAGCCTTTCGTCGAACGATTTTCACGAGGGTGTTTATATTAATAGCTGCAGCCGGGGAACTAGCTCAAGTGGTAGAGCGCCTGCTTCGCATGCGGGAGGTACCAGGATCGATACCCGGATTCTCCACCTTTTTTTTTTCTTTTTTTGCCATTGATGACAGAAAACTCGTAAACCTCTCAGGAATCTAAAGGAGATGAAACTGGAAAGGAATGTCACTGTTTTTGATACATATCGGCCGTTTTTTTACTGGATTTGGCGCAGGGTGAGCGAGACTAATATGAGGCGGACATTCCGGCAAGGTAAACAACAAAATACACGCAAACTTCATTTGTTTTTGCTATTTTTTTCTTCTGTAACTCTTATCGTGGTCTTCGGAAAAGTAATCGCGATAGAGAGGTTCCCAATGCGTCATGACATTACTGGATTTTGGTGAGTAAACGCTTAAAACTTTCATTGGTTGTGTGAGCATAACATAGATAAAATGTTCCAAAGTGATTCGCCGGCAACGGTAAGTGCGTTTTAAGTTTGTTTCATTTATTCCAGCCTCACTTTTCTCTCAAAAGAAAGAATTTCATGAAAAGGAATTTTTAAAGAATCTACTTAACTTTGGTCTGAAAATGGGTTTTTCACGAGGACATAGCTAAGTAATGGTCTCCTGTTGTTGGAGATTATTATACCGATAAATTTTGAAAAGTTATTACTGGGTGAAAATAAAATACAGACATATAGATGGCTTTGTTGAAACAAAAACTGGTCCGTGTGAGGATCGAACTCACGACGCTCTAGCGACTGAGCTAACGACCATTGAGTTGTGTTTCTGCAAAATTCGTATTCATAAATCGGCTTATGTGAAGTTATTTCGGCTTCCTTCTCACTTTAAATTTTAAATTAATCCCGGGGACGATTCCTTTTGCGCTCAAATGTTATTATTGCCAGGCTATACCATTGACAGATAATCACCTGGAAAGCAAACAAAGACATCTGTGCTGGCTCTCGATTGTTTTTGTTTTTTTTTTATCTGACTTTGGTTGCCTCGATTGAATGAACGAAAAACTTTATCACGGATTTCTTTAGATAAATCATTTGGTAGATGAAACTGATTGCCATCCCATTTCACTCTTTCTGTCGTAGTCCTCACGATTAGAGTGCATCTACAATACATTCTCCTTGACTTTGTGTGAGAAACAATGAGGTTCTCGACCACTAATCTTTGCGTGTTTTCCAAGGCAGGAGGAGGTCTAGATACAGGCGAAGCAGCTGCTTTGAGCCTCCTAATAATATCTTGCTTGAGTCTCTCAAACTGAGCAATATTAACGAGTTAATGATGTTTGTGCTGCTGATCATCGTGGTAACAGACGTTTGTCATATGGCTATGGATTGTTCCTCTGTCGCGGTATTTTGTCAGTTGTGACGACGTTTCAGGTCGTCAATGGCATCTAAAGTGGTAAAGCAATTAAAAGAAAAAAAAACGGGTCACAAGCAATACATGGCGTGCATCTGCTACGTCCTTTACGATGATTAGAAACTATGATTAAGGCCAAGACCATCAAATTAATTCCACCTGTCTCTATTGTAGTTTCCTCAAAGAGATCCTAAAATAGTGCCGGCTTGTAGCAACGATTGTCCCTCGATTTCAGTTTAGTTTTTTCCTAAATCAAGATTATTGCTCGGGTCGCAGTTGGTTGGAGCGCCAATCTAGTAGACTCGCAGGTTTAGATACCAACTCTCCGATGTTAGCAAAGATATCTGGGACAGAAAAGAAATCAAATTGATACTATGGTGAACTCATGGCTGTTGGTCTTATGGCATTATCCTCGCTTTGGGTACGAAAGGTCCCGGGTTCGACTCCTGGAGATGCCCGTTTTGTTGTGGAATATGATGCGAACATAGTTTTTGATCTATATATAATTAAATGAAAGAAGTCAACGTGTTACACGGATGTTTGATATCCATTCCTAAATTTTCTTAGAAATACCGGACTGCTTTTGATAAACTACTGCATGTGAAATTTTATCTTATGTGTTCCACGCGCACACTTGTACTCGTTGCGGATCTATTTTCTCGTTTCGTTCTTGGTTTCTGTTGGGAGTATTGAACATCACTCGTGCGAATCCCAACAAATAATCGAAAGACAGAAGTTTAGTAAATAGTGCAGGAGAAGTGTCATACCGACAAGTTTATTCATGTGGTCTTTACACGAGCATAGACGGAACAATCCAGACTTAGTAGCCACCGGGAAGCGCGTGTTTTAGTTAACTCACCCTCAAAATACTCAGAAAAAATTATTATGACAAGAGGATGATAATAAAACTTAGATTTCTGATAGTGCGGAAAATTTTGACAACAATTGTTTCTGGCAGGGCTCGAACCTGCGACCTTCCGCGTGTTAGGCGGACGTGATAACCACTACACTACAGAAACTTGCATGTACGCACTTGGTATCTACGGCATGTCTGATATGCCACGTTCCTAATACACTAACGGCAGAATCGAGGAGTGTGTTGTAGGAGCAGGCTCGGTTGTTTCTGTCAACCTGATTTCTGATGAAGTTGGGCTGTCAGGGTGACACGGAAGTTATGCACACTGGAACTTTTCATTTTAAGTTCATGTTTGATAGTAATTCAAGAGTCAAAGTGTCTCTTTCTCTTTTATTCATTTAGAACAAAAAGGACAATTACGTTGATACGTTTTGATCTTTTACTAAGGCTCATGGTTTAGGGGGGTACATCCTAAGTACGAAAACACGAAAACCACCGCTGTCCAACAGTGATTTTTCAGCGCCTATTGGAGGAATATCTGTAATGTGCTGTTTTACTCTAATTCTCAAAGGCTTGTCTATATCGATGATCCTTTATGGAGAGTTTGGTTTGAGTGGAGTTTCAATGGAATCTGTTTCCAACAGCAACTAAAAATTAATCTAATAAAACTACTCTTGCTAACGCAGTTTACTTGACGTGAATATCGTCGCGCATATGTTTCTCCCGTTTGCACTTCAAATTCTTCGAAAAATATTCTAGTTTTATTTCCATGTAGATAATTTTAGACTTTTTCTTTTTTTTTCTCTCTCTATTACTTTATGTATTTATTTCAGTTTGATAAGATTAATAACTTTTCGTAGTTAAGGTTCCTATAGTGTAGTTGTTATCACGTCCGCCGGCCTCACACGCGGAAAGTCGCAAGCTCTGTCAGAGGTGCAAGTGATCTTTTGTCACTATTACGATCGCTATCACATACTACTTGCCTAATATATGCGCCAATTTCAATTTTTGGAAACCCAAATAATTATTTTTTTAAACATTTTTGTCTCCTTGTGAGCAGGTCGCACAGGGAAAGAAAGAAGTGGAAGCAAGATGGGCTAGGGTAAGCGACTGAATGCAACAGTGGCTCATGCAATATCAAAACTTCCCCGTTTACCTGAAATTATCGATCTTCAGAGCTAAGGTATATAGTCTCAGAGTATTAATTAACATATTTTTATGTTTTTAAACACTATTATTTTCATAAGAGCATTGGAGGTTGGAATACTTACCGTTGCGAGTTGGTTAGGAAAGTTTTCTGCACGTTTGTGCAAACATCGCAGATGACCAGAGGTCATGATTTGGAATGAAATATTTGCTGCACCCACCACTACCCATGAACGCTTTTTGCGTTTCCGCAGCAAAATCTAGGAGTTTTATATCACTTTGTGAACCTCTATGTCGCGATTATTTGCCGAGATTCGCAGAAGTGGTGTTACCTGCTCTTCAAAGCCACCTCAAACAAAATTAAAGTGTAAAATCGTAGCGAAGAAATAAGAATTTGTCTTCTCGTGAGCAGGTCGTACAGGTAAGGAAAGAGGTCGACGTAAGACGGGCTATGGGAAGCGACTGAATGCAACAGTGGCTCTTGCAATATCAAAACTTCCCCATTTACCTGAAATTCTCGAACTTTAGAGCTATGGTATATAGTCTCAGAGTATTCATTCACACATTTCATCTGATTATGATTTTCTTTGTCACTCATGAAGAATTAATTTGAAGCATTTTCCAGGAGATTCATTGTGCCCTTTTTTGTCTAGACCCGTCACACTTCTTATGGATTTTTCTGCTTGTCTCACGTCCCATTTTATTATTGTGACTGGCCTGTTGGTCTAGAGGCATGATTCTCGCTTCGGTGCGAGAGGTCCCGGGTTCGACTCCCGGACAGGCCCCTATTGCCCATGATTGCCTACAAGTTATTGTTTCTCCATTGAGTTAAAGGTGTAGGAAAGACTATCTAGAAAGATTACTCCAAAAATGTCTACCTATCCAATCCCTTTTTTTAAGTTTGTTTTAAACCATATTCAATTGATTCAACTTTTAATAGCGACAGTGAAAACCTATAGAAATGTTTTGAGTTGTTTCTTGGTGCGCACATATACCAATTTCTAAATCTTCGAAGGACATCAGGCCAAGTCCTGATTTTGTCTTGAGATAATTTCTTAGAATCGAACATTTATACAGGCCTTCACCGTCGCCATAGAAAATTGAATTAATTGAATGTGCCTTAAGACAATTGTTGGAGAAGATTTAATTGGTAGTCTGAGTTCGAAGAGAACAACACGTTCTAAGACACAATTTCAAAATGGTCTTTATCCTCCTCATCAATTCTTGAGCAAGTTAATTAATAACGATACACGCGAGTTATAAAAGTAGCGTAAGCGTCGGTATCCGCTTGGTCATCCTTTATTTGGACATTTGGGGTCGGTTATATACACGAGTTCTAACCCAGGGATCCTCCAGAAGAGGGCTGATTTAATTGAATAAACGTCCCACCACTATAAGCTTTCGGCCCTTTTGGCACAAAAATAAATGTTCAGATAAAAGGTTTGGCTGAGGCGAAGGTGGCTTAGAACGCAATTTTGTTAAATAGTGCCTAAACTTAGTTGAAATAACCAGATGTTGAAGTTTACAAAAGAGATGCTTTGTCAATACTTTACAAGGCAAGCTTTTTCCAAAGAATAAACAAAAGAATAAGAGCACCAAGTGGAGAATCCGGGTATCGATCCCGATACCTCCCGCATGCAAAGCGGGCGCTCTACCATTTGATATAGTAATATCAATAGTAATATCAATAGTAATGATTCTAGTTGAGTTGTTTCAGTCTCTGATTTTCACATCCGCTTTCGTGCGGGTTGGTGCACAACTAGGAAGGTGCAGGGATCGATACCCGGATTTTCAATTATTTGCCCTTTTAAGATTTCTCATGTGCATGATCCGTTAGCTCAGTCGGTAGAGCGTGGTGCTGATAACGCCAAGGTCGTGAGTTCGATCCTCACACGGACCAGGGAATACTTTTTTGTCTCTATAAAGCCATCTGAATAAAACACTAATTTGTAACTGACTTTCCATTTCATCTATGTGTCTGTATTTTACTTGCATGTGATGATAACTTTTATAAATTTATTGATTTATAATCTTCAACAACAGGGGTATTCGTCCACGTAGGAATTCTTCGTGGGGACGTGCAAACAAGTTTTTCAAAGCCTGATTCTAGTTTAGACCAAAACGTTCGTTTTCCTAAGCTTATTTTCATGCCCTCCCTCTACTTTTTTCAGATCTGGCCGATATTAAAATTTGGTGAAGTACACTCAAAAGATCAGCTTCAATGACACAGTTTGGTCTTTTCTCTTTCTCTTTTATTTATTTGGAGCAAAAAGAACAATTACGTTGATACGCTTTGATCTTTTGGTAAGGCTCAGAGTTTAGGGTTAGGGTACGTCCCAAGCACCACAACACGAAAACCACCGCTGTCCAAAAGTGATTTTTCAGCGCCTATTGGAGAAAAATCTTCAATATGTTGTTTAACTCTGATTCTCAAAGGCTTCAAAGGCTTGTTTATATCGATGATCCTTCATCGAGAGTTTGGTTTGAACCTCGAGTGGAGCTCCAACGGAAACTGTTTTCAAAGGCACCTTAAATTAATCTAGTAAAACTGCTTAAAACTACTTGAAAATATTCTAGTTTTAGTTCTGTGTAGATAATCATGTAGTATTTTCTATTTTTTCTATTACTTTATCTAATTATTTCAGTTTGATACGATAAATAACTTTTTGTAGTTAAAGTCTCTGTGGCGGAAGGTCGCAGGCCCTGCCAGAGACACAAGTGATCTTTTGTCACTATCACGATCGTCATCACATACAACTTGCTTAATAACTTTTTGTAGTTAAGGTTCCTTTAGTGTAGTGGTTGTCACGTCCGCCTCACACACGGAAGGTCGCACGCCCTTCCAGGGACACAAGTGATCTTTTGTCACTATCACGATCGCTATCAGATGCAAATTGCTTAGTAACTTTTCGTAGTTAAGGTTCCTGTATTGTAGTGGTTATCACGTCCGCCTCACACGCGGAAGGTCGCAGGCCCTTCCAGAGACACAAGTGATCTTTTGTCACTATCACGATCGCTATCACATACAACTTGCTTAATAACTTTTCGTAGTTAAGGTTCCTGTATTGTAGTGGTTATCACGTCCGCCTCACACGCGGAAGGTCGCAGGCCCTTCCAGAGACACAAGTGATCTTTGTTACTATCACGATCGCTATCACATACAACTTGCTTAATATCTGTGCCAATTTCAATGTTTGCAAACCCAAAGCTTGTCTCCTTGTGAGCAGGTCGTACAGGGAAGGAAAGAAGTCGAAGTAAGATGGGCTAGGGTAAGCGACTGAATGCAACCGTGGCTCTTGCAATATCAAAGCTTCCCCATTTACCTGAAATTCTCGATCTTCAGAGCTATGGTATACAGTCTCAGAGATTCATTATTCATTCACACATTTCATCTAATTAAGATATTTTTTTGTCACTCATGAAAACTGAATTTGAAGCATTTCCAGGACATTCATTGTGCCCTTTTCTTTTCAGACACGTCACATTAATTTTGCATTTCCTGCTTGTATCACGTCACCATTTTATTATTGTGACTGGCATGTTGGTCTAGTGGCATGATTCTCGCTTCGGGTGCGAGAGGTCCCGGGTCTATGGCCCCTAGTGCCTATGATTACATACAAGTTTTGGTTTCTTTATTGACTTACTTAAAGGTGTAGGAAAGACTCCAAAGATGTCTTCTTATCCAGTTACCTTTTTTCGTTTGTTTTAAATCAAATTCAATTAATTCAATTTTCAATAGCGACGGTGAATACCTATATAAATGTTTCGAGTTGTTTCTTGGTACACACATATACCAATTTTCTAAATTTTTAAAGAACATTAGCCAAACTTCCCATTTTGTCTTAAGATATTTTCAAAGAATCGAATATTCATACAGGTTTTAACGTCGCCGTAGAAAATTGAATTAACTGAAAGTGCCTTAAGACAATTGTTGGTCAAAATTTAATTGGTAGTCTGAGTTCGAAGAGAACAACAATTTCGTAGACACAATTTCAAAATGGTCTTTATCCTCCTCATCAATTCTTGAGCAAGTTAATTAATAACGATAAAAAAGCAGCGTAAGCCTCGGTATCCGCTTGGTCATCCTTTCCTTGGATATTTGGGGTGGTTATTTGCACGAGATCTAAACCAAACCGTGGTTTTACGCAGTCAGTAGGCCTCGGATTCTCTATAAGAGGGTTGATTTAATTGAATAAATGTCCTTCCACTATCAGCTTTCGGCCCTTTTGACACAAAAATAAATGTTCAGATAAAAAGTTTGTCTGAGGTGAAGATGGCTTAGAACGCGGTTTTGTTAAAGGGTGGCTAAACTTTGTTTAAATAACCAGCCGTTTAAGTTGACAAAAGAGATGCTTAGTCAACACTTTACAAGGCAAGTTTTTTCTAAAGAATAAACAAAAGAATCAGGGAGGGAATTGGAGAATCCGGGTATCGATCCCAGTACCTCCCGCATGCTAAGCGGGCGCTCTACCATTTGAGCTAATTCCCCAATGTCTGACTTCTTACTTTTCAGGAATAGAGGGTATCCGGCCCCCTTGTTTAGAATCAATAATTCAGAATTATCTTGACAGATCAATTTTACTGAGTAAATATGAGAGACGTAATATGATAAAAAATAATTCTTCAGTCGGCAAAGCGTGGTGCGGATAACGAGGTGGTGAGTACGATCAAACACACGCAGCAAAAACGTAACGGACCTAGAAGGTCTTTGTCTGTTTTGTCGAGTGTAGTCGTTGTTGTAGTTTTTTCTTAAACAAAAGAGAGGGTTAACGTATTTTTTTTCGCTGGATAGGCTGTCCTTCGTGTAATAAAGTAGCCTTGCACGTCTCCTTAGAGTCCTGATGGCCGGCCTTGAATGATGTCGGGCTGAAGGATGTGTAGCCAAGTCATTTGTCAGTATGGATCGGTTTCCTGTAAATTGTTGTCCACATTGAGTTAAAACTTAAAATTATTATTAATTAATTAATAAATTATTACGTTTTGCCCTGGGTGACATGTTTGATTTAAAAATACAACTGAGTCGGCTCTGCACGCTTAAGACCATACAAGACTGTAGCCACCTAATATTTTGGCTAGCGGTAGAATCTGTACAATTAGAACTTGCTCTTGATCTGGAAAGAAAAGGTTATAAATGTCTCGGATAGAGATTTTATTCAGATTAAGTACAGACTTTTCGTGTAAAAGAGCTCTATCGGAATGGAACGCCTCTATCCCAACGAAAAGGCAATTGGAATAGATTGTACATAGTATCAGACGACAACAGGGAAAGTGCTACTAACGTGGACGACCGGTAAGGAGCGATCATTTGACTACACACCTGCTACCTGCTACGCGTCAAAACAATAGTAATAATTTTTTTACGGTCTTCACATTACCTGGCCTGTTGGTCCAGTGGCATGATTGTCGCTTTTGGCGAGAGGTCGCGGGTTCGACTCCCAGGCAGACCCGTTTCGTCGTGGAATATGATGTGAGCAGAGCTTTCGTTCCTTCATTTGGCTAATTTAGGACGAAGGAAAGACAAATGAGACAAAATAACTTCAAACCCGTCGTGAAACTCCGACAAAAAGTTGTTGAATTACAAACTTTTCATTATTTTTAAAATGATGCAAATGCAATTAAATAGTTCTGGTCAAATAGTCAAAACGTAAATAAAGCTTTTTCTGTGTGGGTGTTTTAATGTGCAGAAACGGCAATTTCGACAATTGTAGAAAGGCGATGAAATTCAAGATGACAAATTATACTTGAACAGTACCGATCAACAACCATCAATTGCTGTCCTGTCGTTTGTTGGTCTGAAGTCTGCATGAGCATAAAAAAACCCTTCAGACTGACTCGCGAACCGGTAAGTGTTTCTTACATACTCAGACAGGATAAGGTTCTCATGAAAAGAGTATTACAAAACTAAAATTTAATTCATTATCGAAAATGTTTCTGGCAGGGCTCGAACCTATGATCTTCCACGTGATAACCACTACACTACAGAAACCGCATGGATAAGAATAAATGAATAAGTGACAAGAAAAAACATGCAAGGTGATTCATATGGAAATTAAACTCTCCTTTGTAATTTTTCGCGATGTAATTTTAAGGAAAAGTGGACACATTCGAGGTGCAAAAAGGCCCTCCTTAAGTGAGGTTCCATTCCACATATCAATAAAGCAAGCATGTTTTTTGGGCATTCTTCTGAAGATTAGCGCAGTCATGCCATCCTTTTACTTATGCGTTCAAATGTTATTATTTTTCGGCAACACAATGACAGATAAAAACCTTGAAAGTGAGAAAAGATTACCCAAGTATGTTAGGCTGCCTTGATAAAATGAATGAAAACGTGATCACGGATTTCTTTCGGTATATCCTTTGTCAGGCGAATTTTCTCTTCTATTCCACTGTTTCTTTTGTAGTCTTGAGTGTATCTACCATGTATTCTCACTGACTAGGTTAGAAACAATAAGGTTCACGACCACTTAACTTTACTACTTTTCCAGCTGACCAGAAAAAGTCTTATTTTATCTCATTAAAACCTCTTTGTGGCATTCATAAAAAATGAATTTAAAATCTTTCATTTTGCCTTTTTCTTTTCAGAATGAATACAAATTCTTTATTTCTTTGATTCACACCCGAGTTGCTGAATTACCGGGCTACGTTCTTGTACGGTATAGAGAATAGCGCCTAGCCTCCTTTGTTGTATTTATAAACCAAATGCTACACAAGACTAATTGTGCTACGTGTTTGCTAAAGTGACTGCTTAGAAATTAAAGGAGCCTCCACTTAGCATAGCTGTATTGTAAAGAACACACAGGAAGATGCTGACGGAAAACAGAAATGCGAGACTCCTCTCTTTTCTAGTGCCCCCGCTTTAACCAAGCAAACCTTAGTGAATACGTAATTTCGCGGTCAAATTTACCAGACTAGAGAGACGGCGTCTTTTCAAGTTAGGAGCAGCAATACCCGGCAAAACTTACAAAAGAACCGAAAAAAAGAAAAGTAATCTCTAAGATCCCCTTCAACTATCAATGAATTTTCAAACGCTTTCTGTCATGAGGTTTCTTACTCTTTTTTTCATAATTATTTATTGATTTATTTATTCATATATACACCGAAGTACCTATTCATTCAGTTATTAATCTAATTGGTTATCTGTCTATTCATTTATTTACCAATAACTATTTACTTTTAATATTTAGTGTATTCACCCTTTTGTTATCTGGTGGGTGTTTTCTCTTGTTTGTCCTCTGTCTGTAAGCATTATTTATTTTCAGTTGTGCTCTAGTCTGAAATAAAGACAAAATTTTTCTCCTCAGTCCCCGAGCATCTGCAATCTACAACTTGCATGGTAAAGAGCACCGTTCTGGCTTTCAAAGCGAATGGCACTGTGCGTACCTACCTCGCAGGGTTCAAACGTTGCAAAGGATGGGCTTCATCATATTATGTTTGCTGTTTACCTGTCAATCCTTTTAGGTCGCAGTTTACTCACAGTGCTTACTCAATGAAACATATTCTCCGATTCCAATTATTAACACTGTCTACAGCATTGATTAGGCGCAGCGAATGGTTGGTTCATCAAAAATGTCTACACACCCTCTGGTTATTTAATGGTCAATGCATTTCAGAGAAGGTTGAGTAGGCCAAAGTTCGAAAAAGATCCTGTGACCCCCGAGATCTTACAAGCCCTCATGATATCAAATATAAAAGATGAATTTCCGTCTCTTTTTGTTCTCAGACCAGTCGCTCTTTGCTGAATTAGTTACGCGGGGTTTCCCGTCTAAGTGAATTACGCCATATAAAGGTGTGCGATGTAAAGGTTTTCCCTCGTATGTTTCTATTTTTCTTAGAATCTTCCAAGACGGACCAATTCCAAGATGGGTCGTGGATTATTATCGCAAGGTCAGATCTTCCGACTTGTCCTGTCAAGACTTAAGAGGGTTACGTATCAGCTTCACAAATTGACCTCTGAAAATCTACTTTCGTTTAAAGTTCTTGCTACACTTTGTTCAAAACAGAAAGTACGGGGCTAGGGGATTGTTTACACGAGAGGCAGAGAACTTGTTGAAAACGCTTTTAGAGAACTCACAGACGTTTTTAAGGTTAATTTCCATAGCCTTGGGGCTGGAGGAGCCACCTTCGCGATTAATACTGGAGCTTTTGATTAGCTTTTTAAGCGAAACGGTCCTTCGGTTAGCAAAAACGCTAAGGATGGCAAAGACAAATTCTCGTTTATTAGTGTCATAATCTTTAAGAATTGAGATAAAGCGTTTTGTATCGTAAGACTATGCCCAGCAGATCGGGAGAGTGTTATCCATTGGTCCGGGAATTTTGAAATGGGAATTTTTCTAATCTCCTGTAAATAAAGTAGCCATCTTCCCTGCGGGGAATCGAACCCCTTTAAGTTAAACAGCCACGAGTTCACCATTATGTCACTGATCATGAAGGGACAAGGCTAAAGCAGCTGCTTTGCCTGTATTCAGACTTCAGTCCTGCCTTGGAAAAGAAGCAAAGTTAAGTGATCGTGAATCTTATTGTTTCTGACGAAAAGTCGATTAGATTCATTGTAGATGCACCCAAGACTACGAGAGGAACAGTGGAATAGAAGAGAACATTCTCCTAACGAAGGATTTACTGAAAAAATTCCGTGATCACGTTTTTCATTCATTTTATCAAGGCAACCAAAGTCGAAACAACTTTTGCCACAATCGTTTGCACTATAAGAAATCCAAGTTTCATCATCATCCTCTTATCATAATAATTTTTTTTCCTGAGTATTTTGATGGTGAGTTAACTAAAAACGCGCTTACCGGTGGCTACTCAGTCTGGATTGTCCTGTCTATGCTCGTGTAAAGACCAGATGAATAAACTTGTTGGTATGACACCTTTCCTGCACCATTTACTTAACCTCCGTCTTGCAATTATTTGTTGGGATTCGCACGAGTGCTGTTCAATGCTCCCAACAGAAACCAAGAACAAAATGAAAAAAACAGGTGCGCAACGAGTACACGTGTGCGCGTAGAATCGCAATATGTACACTCATGAGATAAATTTCACATGCAGTAATTTCGCAAAAGCAGTCCGGCATATCTGAGAAAATTTAGGAATGGATATCAAACATCCGTGTAAGACGGTGATTTCCTGCATTTAATTATTTATAGATCAAAAACTCTGTTCGCATCATATTCCACAACAAAACGGGCATCTCCGGGAGTCGACCCCGGGACCCCGCACCCAAAGCGAGAGTAATGCCATTAGACCAACAGCCATGAGTTCACCATAGTGTCAATTTGATTTCTTTTCTGCCCCAGATGTCTTTGCTAACATTGGAGAGTTGATATCTAAACCTGCGATGCTACTAAATGGGCGCTCCAACCAACTGCAACCCAAGCAATAATTTTGATTTAGAAAAAGACAAATCTGAAATCGAAGGAAATCGTTGCTACAAGCTGGCACTATTTTAGGATCTCTTTGAGCAAACTACAATAGAGACAGGTGAAGTTAATTAAATGTTCTTTGCCATGATCATAGTTTCCGATCATCGCAAAAAACGTTGGCAGATGTACACCATGTATTAGCCGTAGTCCGTTTTCTTTTTTTTTTTTTTGAAATTGCTTTACCAGTTTAGATGCCATTGACGACCAGAAACGTCATATAACAAACGTCCGTTACCACGACGATCACCAACAAAAACATCATTAACTCTCTAATGTTGCTCAGTTTTAGAGACTCATGCAAGATATTATAAAGGGACGAGGTTTAAGCAGCTGCTTCGCTTGCATCCAGACCTCCTCCTGCCTTGGAAAAGAAGCAAAGATTAGCGATCGAGAACTAATTGTTTCTCGCGCAAAGTCAAGGAGAATGCATTGTAGATGCACTCTAGTCTAAAAGACTTCGACTGGAACAGTGGAATGGACTGGCAATCAGTTTCATCTGCCACATGATTTAACTAAAGAAAAGCTTGATAACGTTTTTCGTTCATTCAATCAAGGCAACCAAAGTCAGATAAAAACAGCAAAAAGCAATCGAGAACAAGCGTAGGTAATCTTTGTTTGCTTTCAAGCTGATTATCTGTCAATGGCATTGCCTGGCAATCATAACATTTGAAAGCAAAAGGAATCGTCCCCGGGTGGGATTGAACCACCAACCTTTCGGTTAACAGCCGAACGCGCTGACCGATTGCGCCACGGAGACTGTGCAAAGTTAGGATTAGAAATTCGTAGAAAGGCTACACTCTTGAAATGTGGCAAGTTCAAGTCATGACTGGAAGATTTCTTTTCTTTTCTTCTCCCCCTTTGTATTTCAAATTCGACTTTACACGACAAAACCATCACGCAATGCAATTTTTGTAACTGTATATCAAGTGGCGGAGCGCCCGCTTTGTATGCGGAAGTCGAAACCCGGATTCTCCATTGTATTACATTTTGCTTTTTGCCCATATTTGGACGCACAAACCTCTGATGGTCAGCCATATTTCAAGGGCTCGTTTGAGCAAAGCTGACTGGCTTTTGATCAAAGGTCAGAAGAATGACCATTGCCCGTTGTGGTTGCTTTATCATGATCGGAAACATTCAACAGAGTTTAATTTATTTTGATGAAAATATTTCCCAATAACAAGTAACCTTCTGTTTAATATTTAGTTGACAGAACATGAAAATACTGAATTAAAAAAGGATGAAGTAATTATATGTGCTATGCGTTCCATCGCAGACAAACATTCCAGCTGCAATAGCAAAGCCTATTATGTTACTACCTACTTGTAGTGCCAAAGCATGTGCCAAATATCAGTTTCTAGAGGAGATTGATGAACAGTAAAGAAGGCGATGTGTACAGAAACCTGGAACTGCTGGCCTTCATCGCTTACATGTAACAAGGAATAGTACCAAGGCTTGAAGATTTCGGTTAGAGTAACTTATTATAGAAATGAAACGTTGAGCTACTGACTTTCTTTCTTTCTTTCTATTCTTGCACAAGAAAATGGAAGTCAAGTACCTCCAATTTGTGTGATGTATGGTAATGTAATGAATACCCAATGCTGGGTGTTGAACCTTGTCCCAAAAACTCATGAATATCATCTTTGGTATTTGAACACTCCATTGGCAAGGTAAGTATCATTTAAGTAACCACACGCAATTTTAAAAAAAGTTGTTACAGACTGAAAGAAATACCATTTTTGCTTTATCTCTCTTGTTAGTGAAGCAAAGATTTGATTTAAACTTTGAAACATCATAAGCTTAAAAATTGCAAATGTGAACCTTCCATATTTGTTTCTTTTTTTCGTTTTTCGTTTTATAAAAAACAACCAACCCCTGGCTTGATTTGTCTAACCGAAACATGCAAAGGAAAGAAGCTAGAGTTAACTCAAACCTTGTGATGCTTTCAAGGTTCAAATTAAATCGTTGCGCATGCTTCACTGTTTCTCGTGATCTTTAGGGGAGATGTGGATAGTTGATTCATTTGTATGTGTTTTCAGTACACTCAGGGTCAAGTAATAGTCTTAAAATTTTGCAAAATATAACGCATTAAGTACGAATTTTCATTTTTGCCTTCCTTACGTTATTTTGGAAAAAATAGATAATAAAATAGTTCTTAAATAATTTTATTCTGACTTGAAATAATAACAGATTACATTTCAAAGGGACAAAAGATAGTTTGTCAAACAGGAAAATATCAAAGCAATATCAAAAGAAACTTTTTTGGCATATTTTCATTGTTAAGTGGATCTAGGAAAAGTTAGAAAAGTTGTCTAACAAAAGGTAGAGCGTCCGCTTTACACGCGAGAACTATCGGGATCGATACCCGGATTCTCCAAATAGATTATCTTTTAATATCATAACTGAACGACCATTTCCATCTTTTTGTCTTTTTATGAGGTCGAGTTCACCCAGCGATAGATTCGATTCATGAAATTGAAGACTAAGTACAATGAACGCAGCGGAGAGAGCGTCTTCAAATTAGCTCAAGTCGTAGAGCACCCGTGTAACATGCAAGAGGTACCCGGGTTCTCCATCTTGCCTATATACTCGTGATGCTTCGTTTGAGAAAGAAGGTGCTTGTGCTTGTGCACCGCCTGAATATACTTCAATTTTAATAATTAAAGCTAGTGCCTTCAATTAGGCTCACAATATTATTCCTAAATCGTGTATTTCATTAATCAGAGGGGGTTGAAGGCATTTACTTGAGCTTAACTATATTGATGCGTCTGTGTTTTAAAATCTTCTTTAGTTTTCAAATTCTATCAAAAACTCATGATAACCTTTCTTTTTAAGAAGTCATTTAGTCTGAGATGGACCGAAATACTAAAAGACCTAATTTGAGCACAGGTTCACCTACTGTTTGTAAGTTAAATTTTGTCGAGATTCCCTAAAAGGAATGTCATCTGTGTCACAGAAACCTCAGAAAAAGACAGGATAAAGCTGATTTTTCGATGGGCCACGAAGGATATAGAATATACCAAAATAAATCCGTGATCACGTTTTTCATCTATTTTATTAAGGCAGCCAAGGTCGGATGAGATAAAAATCTAATCGAGGTCCTAGCATAAGTTATCTTTGTTCACTTTCAAGGTGATTATCTGTCAATTATATTGCCGAAAAATAGTAAAAATTTGAACGCATAAGGAAAAAGATGGCATGGCTAAACTACTCTTCAAAAGAATGACTAAAAGACATGCTTATTTAATTGATGTATGTACTGCTTGATTCATATTCTCAAAGGCTTGTCTGTATGGATACTCATTTAGGGCTTCTTTTGCACCTAACTGTGGCCACTTTTCCTTAAAAATTCCACGGCGAGATCTTCTTACTAGGTAGAGTTTAACTTTCGTGTGAATCACCTGTTTTTCCTCGTCACTTATTCATTTATTCATTTTTGATTTTAAAAAGATATAATTCTAAAAATTTAATTGTGAGTACCGCCAAAGTTTCTGTAGTGTAGTGGTTATCTGCTAGAATTACTTTCGATATATAACCATTTTGGTCGGAGGATGGGCAGACACCACGGCAATATGTGCAGCCTTCACAATCGTTACAAACTGTATTAAACATTTTTACCTCCAGTGAATTATTTATTCTTCCTTGTGAGAATAATTAATAATTCTAAATTCAGTAATTAAATAAAATAAATTAACTAAAATAAACTAAATATAATTAATTAAAATTAAATTTCAGTTTTGTGATACTCTTCTTTTCATGAGAACCTCATTCTTTCTAAGTATACTGAGGCTGAGGTAAACTAAGAAACACTTACCGGTTTGCGAGTCAGTCTGAACGGTTTCTTTATGTTCATGCAGACTTCAGATCAACAAACGACACTTGTTGGAATGAAAACTTTGCTACATCATCTACTCGAGAACAGTCTTTCCGTCTTGTAATTTGATTTGGCCTTGTCAAGCCCTGTATGCCGGGATTCGTACCACAGAAAACTAAGACAGGATGAAAAATTACGTGCACGTGTGGCAAAAAATCGCAAAATTTGCTCGTATGAAGTAAAAAATTTAAATTTAAACTTCGACATCTTTCTGCTGTCTATGATTTTGTTGAAAATTGATGATGACTACCAAACATGAACTTAAAATGAAACGTTCGAGCGTGCGTAACTCGCGTGACACCCTGACAGCCCAACTTCATCAGCTAGTCAGCAACAAATTCTGCTTATTCGTTAGCTTAATCGAAACAAGGCATTATAAACATGCCGTAAATGCCACAAAAGTAATAACCTGTAAATTTCTTTAGTGTAATGGTAATCACGTCATCCTAATACACGGAGGGTCGCAGGTTTGGGCCCTGCCAGAAACAAAAGATTGTCACAATCGTCTGCAACATCAGAAATCCAAGTTTTATAACTATTCGTTGAATTTTTTTCTGAGTATTTTGGGGCTGAGATAAACTAAAAGACGTGCTTACTGGTGTCTACTCTGTCTGTATCGTTCTCATTATGCTCGTATAAAGACCAGATGAATAAACTTGTTGGTATGACACCTTCGCTGCACTATTTACTCGTGTTCGTATTTCCGCTATCGACGTAACTATTATTTCCATTTTCAACCTCATTCTTGTGAATATTTGTCGGGATTTGCACGAGTGATGTTCATCCCTCCCAACAGAAACCAAGAACGAAATGAAAAGAATTGGTCCGCAACGTGTGCGCGTAAAATTGCTATATGCACACGCAAGAAATAAATTCCACATGCAGTAATTTCGCAAAAGCAGTTATTTCAGAGAAAATTTGAAATCTTCATTTGTATTTTCTTTGATGGTAGTGGATATCAAACATCCGTGTAAGACGTTGATCTCTTGCATTTATCTTGATGCCGCGCTTTAGTCCTTCCTTTGAAGCTCTTTCATCCGAAGAACAAAGAGTTTTGGCTTTGTTTCTTGCAAATAGAGTAGCCTGTTTGGAGCGAAGCAAAATATGATATTCACGATATATGTTTTCTAGTTTTTACTACATCGCTCAAGTTAGTCTTTCTTTCGTCTTAAACTACCTAAATGTAGGAACGAAATTCTGCTTACATCAAATTCCACGACAAAACGGGCTTGACCGGGAGTCGAACCAAGGGCCTCACGCACCCAAAGCGAGAATCACTAGATCAAGAGGCCAGTTATACGAAACCCTTAAAAAACATGTTACTGTTGTTTTGATGCGTAGCTGGTAGCAGGTGTGTAAGCAAATGATCGCTCCTTACCGGTCGTCCATGTTAGTGACGTATTCCACTTTCCCTGTTGTTGACTTAGTGTTTGTACAATCTATTCCTATTATTATTACTGGCAAGTGTAACAGTAAGGATTACGATCAGTTAACTTTTCCAACAGTAGTTCCAAAGCGAGTGGTGTTTACTAAATACAAGCGGAAAGTTGCGCTAGCCTTCCATCCATATCTTGTCTCTCGTAAGACTTTGGTAGTATAGTTGTGAGTATCCTCGCTTGTCACGCGGGAGACCAGATTTCCTTTCCGATAAAGCTCCTCTAATCGAAAAGTCGGTACTTAATCTGAATAAAATATCTATCCGAGACATTTATATCCCTTTTTCTTCCCAGAGCAAAAGCAAATCCTAATTATGCAGATTCCACCGCTGGCCAGAAGATTAGGTGGCTACAGTTTTGTACTGAGCATTTGTAATTATATGCCACAACAAATTATCTATCCGCAAGTTCCAAAGTGTTCATGCTTAACTTTTAAAAGATTTCGGGTTGATTATAGCGACGACGTTGGTCACTTCATGACCAATTTCACAAGGCTGGTATACTTATCAGTTGGGATAACGATCAATTAACATTTTGTCTTTCCATGTATCTTCTGTTAAGTTTGATGTCAGCGTGTGGTTTAAAGCTTCAACAATTCGGTTATCGTTGATTTGACAGGTTGTGAACGAATATAATTTGTTTTTGTCCACTTTTCTTCTCACTTCGCAGAAGAATAAAGAAACGCCAACGACCTCTTTTTTGGAATTATTTACTGTGCCCTAGGAGAATTTTGGTAGTCAAGTGTAACTGATGAGGTACATTGTGATGGAATTTCATAACATATAAGGAAAAAAACAGTTTCATAGATGAGGGAAAAAATTGGTTAGGGGTCGAACTCACGCACCACACTCTGCTGACTGAGCCTAAAGACGTCGCATGCCTTTGCCCATTATTGCTGTTAGCGGTAATTTTTTGCCTTTTAGCTTTACTTTTTCCCGGAGATTTAAAAGAGTTAGAGTTGTTTATATCCAAAGCTGAAGAGCCGGTGTAAGGCAAGGAGCTGAGTCAAAAGTTTTAACTGGACTATCTTTAATCTTTTACTCGCTCTGATTCCAATTTTCTGATTCTTCTTTTGAATAACTTGCTATTCTCAATGACGCTAATAATTGCCCTGTGTTTATTGAGGCTTATGGTCTTTTTTTCAAATTTACGTATTTCTTCCATTGGGTTGCACAGGAGGCGTTTGTTTTAAATTTGTGGCGATAAATTGTCAACACTTGATGTGTAGGGAACACTAATTGTTACAAAGAGTATTATCCTATTTTAGGATAAAAATACTAAAATCTAAATGGAGAATTCAGGCATCCATCCTGGTACCCCCCATATGCTAAGCGGGCGCTTAACGATTTGAGCCAATTCCCCAACCCGTTAATCACATGGTTTACCACTGTTCCTGTAGATATTTTATTAACATTTCAAGTTTTAACTCACTGCGGACAACAGTTTACAGGAAACCGACCCATAGGGACGAGTGACTTGGCTAGTCATCCTTCAGCCCGAGATCATTCATGGCCGGCCACGGGCTATCAGAACTCTAAGGAGAAGTGCAAGGCTATTTTATCACACGAAGGACAGCCTATCGAACGAAAACCAATACGGTGACCCTCTCTCTTTTTTAAGAAAAACTACAACAATCAGTACACTAGACAAAACAGACAAAGACTTATTAGGTCCGTTGTTGGTGCGTGTGTTTGATCGTACTAACCATCTCGTTATCTGCATCACGCTTTGCCGACTGAAGAATTATTTTTTATCATATCACGTCTCTCATATATACTCAATAAAACTGATCTGTCAAGATAATACTGAATTATTGATTATTGGATTGGGGAATTAGCTAAAATGGTAGAGCGCTTGCTTTGCATGCGGGAGGTACCGGTATTCTTTTGTTTATTCCTTGGAACAAGCTTGTAAAGTGTTGACTATGAATCTCATTTGTAAACTTCAACATCTGGTTATTTAAACAAAGTTTAGCCACTCTTTAACAAAACCGCGTTCTACGCCATCTTCACCTCAGGCAAACTTTGTATCTGAACAGTTAGTTTTTGTGTCAAAAGGGTCAAAAGCTAATGGTGGAGGGACATTTACGCAATTAAATCAACCCTCCTATAGAGAATCCCCAAGGCCTATTTATTGCGTAAAACCACGGTTTGGGTTAGAGCTCGTGTAAATAACCGACCCCAAATGTCCAAGGAAAGGATGACCAAGCGGATACCGAGGCTTACGCTACTTTTATAACTCGCGTGTATCGTTATTAATTAACTTGCTCAAGAATTGATGAGGCGAATAAAGGCCATTTTGAAATTGTATTGAAGAACGTGTGGTTGTTCGTTGTTGTCGTTGTTCTCTTCGAACTCAGACCACCAATTAAATTTTTCCAACAATTGTCTTAAGGCACATTCAATTAATTTAATTTTCTATGGCGATGGTAAAAACCTGTATAAATATTCGATTCTATGAAAATATCTCAAGACAAAATCGGAACTTTGGCTGATGTTCTTTAAAAATTTAGAAAATTGGTATCTGTGCGTACCAAGAAACAACTCAGAACATTTATATAGGTATTCATCGTCGCTATTGAAAATTGAATTAATTGAAGGTGATTTAAAACAAGCTGAAAGAAAAGTAATTGGATAAGAAATTTTTGGAGTCGTCTTTCTAGATATTCTCTCCTACACCTTTAGCAATAACTTGTATACAATCATGGGCAATAGGGGCCTGTCCGGGATTCGAACTCGGGACCTCTCGCACCCGAAGCGAGAATCGTGTCACTAGATCAACAGGCGAGACACAAAAGTAAAATGGTGACGTAAGACAAGCAGGAAATGCATAATAATTGTGACGGATCTGAACAAAAAATAGCACAATAAATCTCCTGGAAGATGCTTCAAATTCATTTTTCATGATTGACAAAAAAAAAAAAAATCATATTCAGATGAAATGTGTAAATTAATACTCTGAGACTATATACAATAGCTTCGAGGTTCGAGAATTTCAGGTAAACGGGGAAGCTTTTAGTCAATGGCCAGGCCACTTTTCGGTACCAAACCGAAGGACAAAATCTAAGTGTCATCATGTGATACTACTGCCTAAGGTGTTTTTCAATTTGTATGATAACCTTTGTGGATGAGCAGCTTTGATAGAGATTTTTCGATTTAAAATTTCCCAAAAAAATGGCTTCAGCATAGAAACGAGGCTCAGAATAAAATTCCTTAAATATATGGGCACGATCGTTTTGTGAGATCTTTAGATAGTAAAAAAGAGGAAAAAATTTGTATTTTTTCCCTCGGAGTTGTCAGAAGTAAAAATTTGTGAAAGGATTAGACGACAAACAAGAAAAGAACCAACAGTGTAATTCACATTACATCATGGGTAAATCCAAGATGGCGGCTCCCTCGACAGGTACGTAGGACTCATTTGTGCTGGAATTTTGGTTGCTTATTGAGACGTGAAAGGTTTTAAGGGGATAAATAACCAGTATGATAAATGTCAGAGGGAATTCGATACAGTCATGTCAAGTCAACGGTTCTCAGAGTTCACTGTGCTTTATGACAAGTACCTGGACTATCTTCGTGGCAGTAATGGGAAGCTGTCTAGCTTCTGAATGTCTTATATTGATATGGTAGGGATTCTTCTGAATTTGCTGAGAGAATCCAGAAAGGGAGATTGGGAGCTACATCCATCAGCCATTAGAAAAATGACAATCTTAACTATGCTCGTTAATTGTCGGCATATGTCTCTGAGATGTCTCACCTGGAAGAAGAACACCCAGAAGCTTTCAAATATCTAAAATCTGGAGGATGTACAGTCCAGATAGGGGAGGACAACCCTTTTGGAAAATTTCCTGTCGTTCCAAACATGCGAAGAAAATGTAAATAAAGACGCAGACAGAAAGGGGCACCAAAGTATTAAGCCTTAAAGCGGGAGCGGTGAGCAAGTACTATCCGGTTGCCGAATAACGCAGTATCTTCCTGAAGCTGATGAAGGACATGTTAGACTTGAACAAATCAATTTGCCAGCACACCGATCTCCAGAAAACCAGAATTGTAAGAGATGAGATGGATGTTAAGTCCCTGGTAGTAATGTTCCAAAGTCACTGGCTTGACCCATTCAGCAACGTGCAGCAAGATCTGGTTTGTCTCTCCACTGGAAAAGTGGCCCCTCCAAAGATACAACAAGATTTGCTTACTGCTAAAGCTGCTGGAGAGAATGCATACGAAACCTTTCGTGTAAAGCAACTGGAGTAACAGCCACCTCAAACCAAGTTCCACGTCACAATCACCAAGGCAAAACTGCAAACATTTACCGAGCTGAACAAAAAGGTGCAAGTCCGGAACAAAACGTCCAAAGAGATCATCCTGGAAGCTGATAGAAATCTATTCATCCAGATGATATTAATAGCTGAAATCAGAAAACTTCAAATGAGGGAAGTTCTAAGTCATCCACTGGGGCCCCTTCCCTGGGCGTTGTCCACTGCTGATGGATCATCATGAAGAAAAACAAACAGATAGCTTTTGCAAAAGAACTGCAATAAAATGTTCCAGCCGCAGACGTGATCTCGCAATCATTAGCATGTGTAATATATGCTTTGGCCCTCGTACAGAGACTCAAAGGAGACCACAAGACGTTTGCCGAGGTGGCCGATTCTCTACTAGGCTTGGCGCTGCACTAATGGTCTAACTCAAGGAGAATAGATGTTATATTTAATGTATACAAAGAAACCTCCATCAAAAATGCAGAAAAAGAGAAGGGGGGAGCAGAATTCGGCGATGAATTTAGAAACACTCAATCCGAACACAAAGTGCAGCAGTGGAGAAAATCCCTTTTGAATACAAAGAATAAAAAGGCCTTCGCAGATTTGTGGTAAAGGAGTGGAGACGGGATAGATACGGGATAAAGTTGACAGGCAATGTAGAAGATACAGACTATTCTTACTTTGCCTGGCGCAAGTGCTTTATTCCGGCATCCATGTATATCAAGTGTGGAACGCAGACAAGAACTAGATATGTTAGTATCTCCAGTTTGGTGGGAGCCGTAGGAGGAAAACTTTGGAAATGCCTAATTGGCATGCATGGTTTCACTGGTTGTGACAATGTGAGTGCATTCGCTGGAAGGGGAGAGATAACAGCCCTACGACTTGTCAAGCAGCAGAAGTCCTACGAAGAATTTTTTAAGCAGCTAGGGATGGAATGGGTTCTTTCGAATGAGCTATTTCAGAGCCTCCAAGAGTTTACATGTAAGCTCTATTGCTCTCAACCAGGCACTGATAACATCAATGAGATGAGGTACAGGTTATTCTGCGCCAAGACGGGTAACATCGACTCCACCCAGTTACCACCACATGCTGACTGCTTGCTCAAGCATGCTTCTCGAGAAAACTTCCAAGCAGTCATTTGGAAGCGAAGTCTGCAACGCTGCCCTTTGACACCCACGCCCAGCGGTTCTGGCTGGCGGGAAGGCGGCGATAACTTTGCCATTGACTGGATGAGCGGTGACCCAGCCCCTACAGCCGTGCTAGAGCTACTGTCCTGCTCATGTGCAAGGTCCTGTCAACTTCCTACCTACTGTTGCCTAGAAAATGGTTTGAAGTGTACCGATGTGTGGAAGCTTTTAGACTATGACAACAGATGTGAAGATTCTATCGAGGAGGTTGTCTCAGATGATAGCGACAAAGACGAGGAAATCTAACTTAAAGTTTTAATGTAACTTTGCACATGTACCGGGCATTCTCTTATATTCTGAATAATTTTTTTCATATTTAACATTTGGCAAGTGTTGTCATGGAAACCATCCAGGAACAACTTCTATAAGTTAAATATATGTTTGTGACATTAACTCTGAAAACAAAGTTTGGGATTTTCAGTGACTAAAAACCAGTGTATGTAACATTTGACTGTATTTGCATTTGCTTGTAATTGACTGTAAGGAGTAGTAGTCACATTTGCACCAATTCTATCTGTTCAGCCAAACCGAATCAATCATTTGAACCCGTGATAAGCCTGGTATAGCTACTCGTTTGGCATAGTTATCATGGTTATTATATATCAAAATAAACTTGAGGAATCATTGTTGTTTAAAATGAGCGTTACAATGTAATTAATGCAATTTACTCTAGCAATTTCCCTTTTTTTTCTATTTTCCAAATAATTATTCATGTTTGTATTTTTGGCAAGTGTTACCATGGAAACCATTCAGGGGCAATACCTGTAAGTCATACATACGTCGTTGGAAATTAACTCTGAAAACAACTTTTGAGATTTTTAATAACTAAAAATCAATGTTTGAAACGTTTTCAGGTTTCCGTTTGACTGTTAATAACCATCTTCGTACCAAGTCTGCCTATTAAGCCAAACTGAGTGACGTCATTTAATCGCGTGATAATCCTGATAAAGCTACTCAATTGGCATGGTTATCATATACCAAAAAAAACTAGAGAAATCAATGTTGTTAAAAATGAGGGTTAGAATTTGTCCCTCTTTTTGGTACCAAATGCCCCTTTTTAGGGTCCTGGCCTATGGACTATTTGATATTGCAAGAGCCACTGTTGTATTCAGTCGCTTTCCCTAGCCCATCTAACGTCGACCTTGCTCTTTCCTTCCCTGTCCGACCTGCTTAGAAGAAAACAAATTAATATTCCTTCGCTATGATTTTACATTCTAATTTTGTTTGAGGTGGCTTTGAAGAGCAGCTGACACCATTTCTGCGAATCTCGGTAAATAATCGCGACATAGACGTTCACAAAGTGATATGAAACTCCTAGATTTTGCTGCGGAAACGCAAAAAGTGTTCATGGGTGGTGGTGGATGCAGAAAAGATTTCATTCCAAATCATGACCTCAGGTCATCTGCTGTGTTTGCACAAGTATATAGAAAACTTTCCTAACCAACTCGCATTGGTAAGTATTCCAACCTCCAGATTGTCAATTGTTTACCATCTACCATTTCTCGTGTGCAAGGTCCGTTAGCCCAGTCGGTAGAGCGTGGTGCTGATAACGCCAAGGTCGTGAGTTCGATCCTCACACGGACCAGAGACTACTCTTTTGTTTCAATAAAGCCATCTGAACAAAAGACTAATTTGTTACTGACTTTCCATTTCATCTAGGTGTCTGTATTTAATCTGATGATAACTTTTCAAAATGTATTGGCTTGTTAATCTTCAGGGGTATTCGTACACCTACGAATTCTTTGTGGGGACGTGCAAACAAGTTTTTCAAAGCCTGATCCTAGTTTGGACCAAACGTTTCTTTTCCTAAACTTATTTTCATGCCCTCCCTCTACTTTTTTCAGATCTGGCCGATGTGTTAAAATTTGGTGAAATACACTCAAAAGATCAGCTCAATCAACTTTACAGTACGATCTGATCTACATATGGATGCATTAGAGAATCTTTGCTTGGAAATCCATAAGCCAAAAACAAGACCTTTTGTGATTGTTACGTGGTATAGACCACCTGACTCTCCTATTGGCATTTTTTCACCTTTTGAATCCCTAATTGGGAAATTGGATAGTGAAAATGTAGAATTTTTTGTACTGGGAGACATGAACTGTGACATGGTTACTGCACGATATGACAATGATACATCCAAATTAAAGAATATTGCTGATGTCTACGGACTCGAGCAACTCATCGCTGAACCGACGAGGATAACACCCACCTCGTCAACTTTAATTGATTTAATTTACACCAACTGCTCGGAGAAGATCGCCTGTTCGGGAGTTTGTCATGTTGGGATAAGTGATCATAGCATGGTGTATGTTTATAGAAAACTTTCTCTGAACGGGATGTCGAATGGACATAATTCAATAACATACAGAAATTTCCGAAAATTCGATTGCCAAAATTTTCGAGATGATATTCAGTCTCAATGTTGGAATAATGTATATGAGTCTTCCGACCCAAACGAGATGTGGCAGCAATGGAAATGTACATTTCTAGCTATCGCTGACAAACATGCCCCACTGAAAACGATGCGCGTTCGTTCACGAAGTTCTCCGTGGATTACCGCTGGGTTGAAAGACTTGATGCATAATAGAGATATATTAAAAATCAAAGCAATCAAAACAAATGATCCCAACAATTGGGCAGTGTTTAAGAAACAAAGAAATTTAGTCAATAAGCAAGTACGCTTAGCAAAGCAAGTTTATTACCAAAATATTTTTAACAAGCACACTAGCGACTCCCGAAAGACCTGGCAGACTATAAACGAGCTAACTTCACGTAAATCTGGGAAAATGTCAGTGACATCACTAAAAGTGAATGGATTAACGATAACTAATCCACTGGAGCTATCAAACGAATTCAACAACCATTTTGCTAATATTGGTCCAAAACTTGCCAGTGAGATAGATTTTGATAGTAGTAGCTATAAACGATATCTTGCCGGTACAGATAAACGGTTTGAGCTCCAACCTACTAATCCAAATAAAGTATTTTCACTTTTAAATAAACTAGACAAGTCAAAAGCAACGGGCCTTGACACAATATCTGCTAGGTTTATCAGGGAATGCGCTGACCTTATTTGTGTGCCGATATGTGATATTTTCAATCAATCTATTAGCCAAGGGAAGTTCCCAGATGATTGGAAATATGCAAGGGTTACACCTCTCTTTAAACAGGGTAACCGCGATGATGTCAACAATTACCGCCCAATATCGGTGATTCCAATAGTGGCGAAAGTGTTTGAAAGGATAGTTTACGATCAATTGTATGCCTATCTGGAAGAACATGATATTCTATATCAAAATCAATCAGGGTTTCGTGCTACTCATTCAACTGTAACAGCATTGTTGGAAGCGACAGATTCTTGGGCATATAATATTGACAACGGGAAAATCAATGGAGTCATTTTTCTAGATTTGAAAAAAGCTTTTGACACTGTTGATCATCAGATCCTCCTATCGAAATTAAACTATTATGGCATACATGGCAAATCTTTCAAATGGTTTCAGTCATACTTGGAAAACCGCAAACAGAAATGTTCTGTGAACGGGTCGCTGTCCAGCAGCTGCTCATTAACTTGCGGCGTCCCCCAGGGGACCATCCTCGGTCCACTATTGTTTTTATTATATATCAACGATCTTCCAAATTGTTTATCAAATTGTGAGCCGAGGATGTATGCTGACGACACGCACCTTACATATGCGGGCGGTGATCTTGAGAGTATACAGCTTTGTCTGAATGAGGACTTAACAAACGTTTTCAACTGGCTACAAGCGAATAAACTCACACTGAATATGACAAAAACCGAATTCATGCTAATAGGGTCAAGGCAGAGACTGGGTACTCTCACAGCTTCACCAACAATTAGAATGAACAGCACTCAGGTGAGCCAGGTTACTTCTACAAAATCGCTTGGTGTGATTATAGACGATAGGCTCGATTGGCATAGTCACATCGAAAAATTAACAAAAAAGATTGCCTCTGGTATCGGGTGCCTAAAGCGAGTCAGGCATCTGATCCCAGCATCGACCTTACATCTGCTTTACCAAGCTTTAGTAAAACCTCACTTTGATTACTGTGACATTGTCTGGGGTAGCTGTGGGATAACGCTACGAGATAAGCTGCAGAAATTACAGATTAGAGCAGCCCGTGTTTTGACATTTTCCAGCTATGATGCCGATGCAACTAAGCTACTTGAATTTTTAAGTTGGAAAAATCTGACAAGCCAGCAGGAAATTCATAGAGTTACCATGGTTTTCAAATGTCTGCACGGGCTAGCTCCTGAATATCTTAATTCTAAGTTTAAATGGCGTAACTCTGCTTATGACCTCAGGGACTCTGAAAATAAACTCAATGTTCCTCTACCTCGCACTAACTATTATCGAAAAAGCTTTAGCTATAGTGGAGCCACATTATGGAATAGTCTTCCATGTGATATAAGGAACACAGAGTCTCTGGGGTTATTTAAACGCAAGATCAATGCCACTCTATAACGCACGGCATTCACGGAAAACAGCTTTTAAATATTAGTTAGTGTTTTAATTTTTAAATAGTTTTAGTTAATGTAATTGCTGATGAATTGTTTCGTGCTTAAATAAAGATTATACTATACTATACTAGCTTGAATGACACAGTTGGGTCTTTTCTCTTCCTCTTTTATTCATTTGGAGAAAAAAAGAACAATTACGTTGATACGTTTTGATCTTTTAATAAGGTTCAGGGTTTAGGGCTAAGGTACGTCCCACGTACCACAACACAAAACCACCGCTGTCCAATAGTGATTGTTCAGCGCCTATTGGAGAAATATCTTTAGTATGCTACTTTACTCTGATTCTCAAAGGTTTGTCTATATCGATGATTATCTATTTATTTCAGTTTGATGAGATTAATAACTTTTCATAGTTAAGCTTTCTGTAGTGTATGGTTATCACGTCCGCCTCACGCGCAAGGTCACAGGTTCGAGCCTTGCAGGAACAAAGATAATATGTTCGCAATTATGTCTTTAGTTCCAAATCTGTTCTGTTTTCATATTCTATAAAACAAATCAAAGTTGCATTACACTTTTATTTTCCTAAAAACCTTTCTTTATTTAGACGCCATTAAGTCTGAGATAGACCAAAATGTTAAAATCATCAGTTGAGCACATTTTCACCCGCCGGTTGCAAGGTAAATTGCGTCGGGATTACTTACCGAGATTCGCAAAGCGATGTTAGCTATGTCACAGACACCTCAAACAAAACAAAAATAATAAATCCACAGCGACAGATCATTGAAGCAGGTCATTGAGAGAAGAATAGAGTTGACTTAGCAAGAGGCCACGAAAAACGATTAAGTAAAAACAGGGGCACCTACCGTCCAAGATGGAGGTGCCTTTTTTATTGTTAGCAAAAACATTTTGCAAATTGCACCCAATAAGTTAGTGGGAGTTGGTAAACTATATTGAATACAGTCATCTTTACGAACAGAAGGAATAAAAAGATATACAGATATACGAAAGCTTAGACATTCCCCCCTCTATCATTTCGAGAAGGATCTGAGCAATAATACAAAGTTGATTAGATTTGCTCCATGTGATGACACTGGTCGGGTTGTTTCAGTTTCCGTTTTCATATGCGCTCACAAAGATTTCAAATTCGTTTTTGATGAATACCACAAAAATATTTTAATCAGATGAAAACGGGAATTTTTCTTTTTTCCTGTAAAAAAATTTCTCCCCGACGGGGAATCGATCCCCGGTCTCCCACATAACAGGCGGGGATACTCACCACTATATTACCGAGGACCTCTGTGAGGTGATAGGTGGATAATATTAATTGATAATCGATGCCTTAGAGAACCAGGAGTTTTGGAAACAATATTGCAGGTTCCTTTAGATCGGTGCCTTTTTTATTTCAGGCGAAAAAAAATTTTGCAAACTGCACCCGATAAGTTAGTGGGAGTTAGTAAACAACAAAGAATACAGTCATCTTTACGAGCAGAAGGAAAAATAAGATATACATTGCTATACAGCTAGAGTTTGGCAATTCACAAGATTGGAATTTGAAAAGTGCTAGGCCTTATAGAATGACGAACTCATAAAATGACGACAGCCAAGACAACCCCCCTCTATCATCTCGAGAAGAATCTAAACAATAAGACAAAGTTGATTAAATTTACTTCCTCTAACGACACTGGTCGGGTTGTTTCTGTTTCCGTTTTCACATGCGCATCGCAAAGATTTCAAATTGGTTTTTCCATGAATACCACAAAGAGTTTTGAACCAGATAAAAATGGGAATTCTTCTAACTACCTGTAAAAAATAAGTACTATCTCCCCGGCGGGGAATCGAACCCCGGTCTCCCGCGTGACAGGCGGGGATACTCACCACTATACTACCGAGGAGCTCTGTGTGGATGATAGGTCCCCTATAGAGAACCAGTAGTTTTGAAAACAATCTCAGGCCCCTTTAGATCTTTTTGTCATTATGACTTTCCGAACAAAGAAGGAGCTAACCGTAGTAAGAACATATATTGAATTGCAAAATGCCAGCTTTTATGATCCTGTTAATTTTAATTCGTGGATATGCGAAGCAACGAGTGATGTGGAGATTTGATATGCAGATTTCGTGGCGTTAGCGAGTCCTCAAAAGTTCGGTAAGGGCATGCGTCTTATTCAAGATGGCGGACCAACTTTGGGTCACCAAGGGAGCACTATTCCTGTTTTACTGGAATCACAGGATAATTGGCTTAGGTAAAAAGAGCCACGAGTTCACCAGAGTGTCACTTTGATTTGTTTTTAACTGCCGTTACCACGACAAACAGCAGCAACAACATGATTAACTCCTTCAGCATCTTTTATTGCCCAGACTGAGAAACTTATTCAAGACATTGAAAAGGGACCAGGAAGGAAAGGAAGACTTCATTCGACAAAGCAGACAAGGGCCTACCGGGTCGCTTATTGGTGCGCTTGTTGGTCGTACAAGCCATGGAACACCAAAACTCTCTGAAGAATTATTTTTTAGCATATTGCGCCTCTCATATTTACTGAGTAAAACTGATCTTTCAAGATAATACTGAATTATTGATTCTAAACAGTGGGGCCGGATACCCTCTATTCCTGAAAGGCAGGAGTCCGCGCATGTTATAGATAGGATTGGGGAATTAGCTCAAGTGGTAGATACCCGGATTCTCCATTTAGTGCTCGTATTGTTTATTCTTTGAAAAAAAGCTTGCCTTGGCTGGTTATCCAATCAATGTTTAGCCGCTGTTTAACAAAACCGCGTTCTGAGCCATCTTCAGTTAAGCTGTAATTTTTATCTGAACATTTATTTTTGTAAATAGTGTCAAGAGAGCCGAAAGCTGATAGTGGAGGGACATGTATTCAATTAAATCGACCCTTTATGGAGAATCCCCGAGCCCCACTGGCTGCATAAAACCGCGGTTTGGTTTAGACCTCATGTAAATAACCGGCCCCAAATGTCCAAAGAAAGGATGACCAAGCGGATACCGAGTCTTAAAGACCATTTTGCAATTGTGTCTAAGAACGTGTTGATCTCTTCGAACTTCGATGAGTTAGTTCATTACAGTATTATGAGTATCGCTATTTTCCAGGTATTGCCATAAAGAAAAAGGTGATGATGATAATAATATAGTAATAACAATGATAGAAATCTGCAAAAATCTGAAAGTAGGTACAGTACTAAAGGAAACTAAACTATGTACAGATGGTTGTAACTGTGTAATGTCCGTTTTTTAATTTTCGCGGTTTGTATCGTGATGTTTGTAATTAGATTCACAGACTGGCCCGCCTAGACTAGCATCGGCTAATCGCCTAAATAATTAAAAAACAGGTACAGTAAAGGACTGCTGTAGTTGTTAAAGCTTCACGATAACGCTCTTCAAATTGGTTTGGGATTCAATATCTACGGGAAACATCTTAAAAACGGAACTTTTCGAACATCATCACCTCACTATTATTTATAAATTTTGGCGAGATAAACAGACTCTTGTTAAGCATCCGTTTTCCAGTGTAGACGGAAAATTAATTGCCTTTTTCACAGTGTAAAAGCCT
Source organism: Pocillopora damicornis (assembly GCF_964200805.1). Lineage (NCBI taxonomy): Eukaryota > Metazoa > Cnidaria > Anthozoa > Scleractinia > Pocilloporidae > Pocillopora > Pocillopora damicornis. Next base: position 11,129,652 of record NC_142682.1, read on the forward strand.
TATTCAGATAATCTATTTCGGTGTTGATGCTGCATTTGATGGCTACCTTACTATTGCATGAGCTCGAAGTTTAACTCAGAAATTCGTAAAAAGGGTACATTCAGGAAAAGAAGCGGCTCCAAGCCCTCACTTAGAAATTTATTTCCTTTTCTTTTTCTTCTTTTTTGGGAAGACGACCTTACAAGTCTGTTGTCGACACGAAAAGTTACGTGACTGGGGAATTAGCTCAAGTAGTAAAGCGCCCACCTAGCTCCACTGCATTTAACTTTGTTTGTTGCTTATTGACGTTCAATGATTGGATGACACCCAAATCTATGATGGTCAGCCTGATGACTGGCTATTGATCAAAGATAAGAAAACGAAAATTTCGCACCAAAATTCCACTTTTTTATCGATTACTTTTTGTATGTATCAAATCTAGTCGATCCCGGTACCACTTTCTTTCCCAGCTCAAAGTCTATCGAGCCAGCGGAAAAAAGTTACGTCGTCCTCTTTGCATGCGGAAAGTACTGGGATCTGTACTCCATGAAAATTATCTTTTTAATTTCATCACAGATCTTCTTTTGACATCGCATTAAAACCTAATTTGTCACCTTAGGATCGGTCACTGAATCGGCGAGATTATTTTTAACAGGCGTTCCTGATGTTCAATGTGAGCATGATGAAAGCGTCAATTCAATTCAATAACTTTAGAAACGTTTGTGGGTTCTCTGAAAGCGTCTTCAACAAGTTCTCTGCCTCTTGTGTAAATAATACCCTGGACCCGTACTTTCTGTTTTGAACAAAGAGTAGCAAGAACTTTAAACAAAGATAGATCTTCAGAGGTCAATTTGTGAATCTGATACGTAACCCTCTTAAGTCTTGACAGGACAAGTCGAAAGATCTGACCTTGCGATAATAATCCACGACCTATCACGGAATTGGTCAGTCTTGGACGATTCTAAGAAAATCGAAACATACGAGGGGAAAACTTTACATCGCACGCCTTTATATGGCGTAATTATAAATAATGATAGAAGTTTAATTCCACCATCATCGCAGTTAATCTGAATTACAATGTGGTTACAAATGTACAACTATAAGAATTATATACTGTTAATCAATAAGGGACTGGGTTACAATAGATTTTATATTAAAATAACAACTACAAGTTAAAAATATATATGTACGTAGATGGTCTAAAAATCTATTGATTGTTGAAAGCTAAACTAGCACTTCGGAAAAACTACGGCGCAATCTTTCAGTCCTGCATTTAGTTAATGTATGTTTGTTAGCGCATCGCGTTTGATAGTGATGCATGCGCTGTCTTGTCATTGGGAGATGTTTAATGAGAGGTCCTCCTTTGAGATCTTTACAAGAGTTTTAACACAGAGTTCAATGCGTCTCTCGTCTAATGTTCTTAAATTTAGGAATTGAAGGGCTGTTGCACAACTAGGAAGATGCCGGGATCGATATCCAGATTGTCAATTGTTTACCATCTATCATTTCTCGTGTGCAAGGTCCGTTAGCTCAGTCGGTAGAGCGTGGTGCTGATAACGCCAAGGTCGTGAGTTCGATCCTCACACGGACCAGAGAATACTCTTTTGTTTCAATAAAGCCATCTGAACAAAAGACTAATTTGTTACTGACTTTCCATTTCATCTAGGTGTCTGTATTTAATCTAATGATAACTTTTCAGTATATGTTGGCTTGTTAATCTTCAACAACAGGGGTATTCGTACACCTACGAATTCTTTGTGGGGACGTGCAAACAAGTTTTTCAAAGCCTGATCCTAATTTAGACCAAAACATTCCTTTTTCCAAACTTATTTCATGTGCTCCCTCTACTTTTTTCAGATCTGGCCGATGTTAAAATTTGGTGAAATACACTCAAAAGATCAGCTTGAATGACACAGTTGGGTCTTTTCTCTTCCTCTTTTAATCATTTGGAGAAAAAAGAACAATTACGTTGATACGTTTTGATCTTTTAATAAGGTTCAGGGTTTAGGGCTAAGGTACGTCCCACGTACCACAATACGAAAACCTTCACTGTCCAACAGTGATTGCTCAGCGCCTATTGGAGAAATATCTTTAATATGCTACTTTACTCCGATTCTCAAAGGCATGTCTGTATCGATGATTTTTTGTGGAGAGTTTGGTTTGATCCTCGAGTGGAGTTTCAATGGAGTCTGTTTCCGACAACACCTCAAATTAATCTAATAAAACTACTCTTAGCTAACGCAATTTACTTGACGTGAATATCGTGGCGCATATGTTTCTCCTGTTTGCACTTCAAATTTTTCTAAAAATATACTAGTTTTCAATGTAGAATATAGACAATTGTTAATTTTTTTTATGTTTTCCATCTATTACTTTATCTGTTTAACTAGTTTGATAAGATTAATAACTATTCGTAGTTAAGGTTTCTGTAGTGTATGGTGATCACGTCCGCCTCACACGCGGAAAGTCGCAGACCCTGCGAGAGACACAAGTGATCTTTAGTCATTATTGCGATCGCTATCACATACTGCTTGCTTAATACATGCGCCAATTTCAATTTCTACAAACCCAAATCATTATGTTTTTAAACACCCTTGTTTTCATAAGAACATTGGAGGTTGGAATACTTACCGTTTCGAGTTGGTTAGGAAAGTTTTCTGTATGTTTGTGCAAACACTGCAGATGACATTAATTGAATGTGCCTAGTCTGAGTTCGAAGAGAACAACGCGTTCTTAAACACAATTTCAAAATGGTCTCTATCCTCCTCATCAATTCTCAAGTTAATTAATAGCGATACACGCGAGTTATAGAAGTAGCGTAAGCCTCAGTATCCGCTTGGTCATCCTTTCTTCGGACATTTGGGGTCGGTTAAATACACGAGTTCTAACCCAAACCGCGATTTTACGCAGTCAGTAGGCCTCAGGGATGCTCTATAAGAGGATTGATTTAATTGAATAAATGTCCCTCCACTATCAGCTTTCGGCCCTTTTGATACAAAAACAAATGTTCAGATATAAGGTTTGGCTGAGGTGAAGGTGGCTTAGAACGCGGTTTTGTTAAACAGTGGCTAAACTTTGTTTAAATAAACAGATGTTGAAGTTTACAAAAGAGATGCTTAGTCAACACTTTATAAGGCAAGATTTTTCCAAAGAACAAACAAAAGATTAAGCGCACCAATTGGAGAATCCGGGTATCGATCCCGGTACCTCCCGCATGCAAAGCGGGCGCTCTACCATTTGAGCTAATTCCCCAATCCGATATATAGCTCTGTTTAGAATCAATAATTCACTAGCTATTATCTTTACAGATCAGTTTTACTGAGTAAATATGAGAGACGTAATATGATAAAAATAATTCTTCAGTCGGCAAAGCGTGGTGCGGATAACGATGTGGTGAGTACGATCAAACGCACGCACAAACAACGGACCTACTAGGTCTTTATCTGTTTTGTTGAGTGTAGCCGTTGTCGTAGTTTTTCTCAAGAAAAAAAAGAGGGAGGGTCAACGTATTTGCTTTTGTTCGATAGGCTGTCCTTCGTGTAATAAAATAGCCTTGCACGTCTCGTCAGAGTTCTGATGGGCCGTGGCCGGCCTTGAATGATGTCGGGCTGAAGGATGTCTATCCTATTCATTTGTCAGTATGGGTCGGTTTCTTCTAAACTGTTCTGCGCAGTGAGTTAAAACTTGAAATGTTAATAAAATATCTACAGGAACAGGGGTAAACAATGTGATAAACGTGTTGAAAATTAGCTCAAATCATTGAGGGACCGCTTAGCATACGGAAGGAATTAGGATGGATGCGTGGATTCTCTCTAAAAATACTAAAACGATTTGAGTATTTTTATACTAAAATGGGATATTATTCTCAGTCATCATCAGTGTTAATTACAGATGCTCAATCTTAATCAAAAAACACTTTTAGGAAAATATGTTAGAGAAATGGAAACAGCAGAAAACTTATTATTTCCATCCCCGCCATCAAAACGCATGTTCATAATTTGATTCTTTATGCGGCTTAGCATTGACACTATAGTTTAATGTACCAAATCAGAGAAATTTGCCCGCAAAATTTCGTGTTTACTTATCTTTGTTGGTAAGCGAAGGGGTACCCGAGAAATAAGGAGTCACTCTTCATCCCTATATTTCTATCGTCCTTCAGCATCTTCCTTTGTGTTTTGACCAGTCACTTGAAGAAACTCGGATTATGTTTTGTCTTGGGTGACATTTGATTTAAAAATACGACAGAGTAGGCTCTGCACGCTTAAGACCGTACAAAACTGTAACCACCTAATCTTCTGGCTAGTGGTAGAATCTGTACAATTAGGACTTGCTCTTGGTCTGGAAAGAAAAGGTTATAAATGTCTCGGATAGAGATTTTATTCAGGTTAAGTACGGACTTTTCGTGTAAAAGAGCTCTATCGGAGTGGAACACCTCTATCCCAACGAAAAGGCAATTGGAATAGATTGTGCATACTATCAGACGACAACAGAGAAAGTGGAATAGAGTACTAACGTGGAAGACCGGTAAGGAACAATCATTTGACTACACACCTGCCACCTGCTACGCGTCAAAAAGCTAATAATTTTTTTAGAGTTTTCACATTACCTGGCCTGTTGGTCCAGTGGCATGATTCTCGCGAGATGTCCCGGGTTCGACTCCCGGACAGGCCCGTTTTGTCGTGGAATATGATGTGAGGAGAGTTCCCACATTTAGGTTTAAGACGAAGGAAAGACAAATCAGACAGAATAACTTCAAACCCGTGGTCACACTCCGACAAGAAGTTGTTGCATTACAAACTTTTCAACGTTTTTTAAAATGATGCTAATGCAATTCAATAGTTGTCATAGGCAGTGGTAAGAACGTAAATAAAGGCTTTTTTGTGTGGATATAATGATGTGCAGACACAGCAATTTCGACAATTGTTGGAAGGTGACATGTAGAAATTCAAGATGACAAATTACACTTGAACAGTACCGATCAATAGTGGTCAATTGCTGTTCTGTAGTTTGTTGATCTGAAGTCTGCACGAGCATAAAAAAATCGTTCAGACTGACTTGCCGGTAAGTGTTTCTTAATTAGTTTTACCTCCGTCTCAACATAATCAGAAAGGAGAAGGTTCTCATGAAAAGAAGAGTATCAAAAAACTGAAATTTGATTTATTGAATTTGGAATATTAATTGTTCTCACAAGGAAGAATAAATAATGGACAAAAAGTAATTTTAACTACTACCATTCTGTCTGCCCATCCTCTAATCAAAAATATGATCGGGGTTTTTCCGTTTTAGTCAATTACGCCATATAAAGACCTGCAAGATAAAGTTTTCCCCTTGTATGTTTCTATTTTCTTAGAATCTTTTAAGACGAACCAATTCCGATATGGGTCGTGGACCATTATCGCAAGGTCAGACCTTCCGACCTGTCCTGTCAAGATTTTAGAGGGCCGTACATATCAGCTTCACAAATTGACTTCTGAAGATCTACCTTCCCTACAGTAATTTTATGTTCAACATGAAAGTGATAAACTTCCGTCTTGCCAATGGAGAGAACCATTTCTTTCAACCGTAACTTACGTTGATACCTTTTCCTCCTTTGCTTTCCTAATTTTCCATATCAGCACTTGACCTGCCGATTTAAAAAAAGGATTCCACCAAGATCTGTAAAAGTTTTGTTTTTATCTTTAATAGATAGTGATCCTGTGGGGCAAATACAACAACTTTAATGCATTTTCACATGGTTTTGATCCTCTTCTTTAGTTCTAGAGAAGATTAATGAGTGAAAGAGGTCAATTAGAAAAAAAAAAATTTGAAATAAACCTGAGCCGTGCATAAGCATCATTTCTCAAAAGAAGAATCAAGCAAATGTAAGGCGCCTTTGGAGAATCCCGGTACCTTCCGCATGCTTAGGCTTTAGGCGGGCGCTCTACCACTTGAGCTAATTCCTCAACCCTTATCGTACACAGAGTAGTGCATGGTTACATATAGGTATGATATTTCTCTTCTCGTGATCAACTCGATGCCTCACTCGTTCTCTATGCTCACTAGTGAGCTATCGAGTGGAACGCTTAAAGAGAAATTCCATATCTACTCTCCTCCATTTACTATATGAACTTAAATGTTGTTCCGAGAACCAAAACACTGTAGAATAAATTTAGCAAGGACGGCACAATTCCCGCCCTTTCAAACTTTACTGAATGAACTTGGTTTGTTGGTTGTTTGTAGGGTAAAGAAAGTAACGGCCACGAGAAGTAGCCTATAAAGGAAGGCCGGCCTCGTCAGCGGTAAAATGCATGTGAAAACGGTAAGAAGAACTGAACAACCCGACCAGTGTCATCAGAGGGAGTAAATCTAATCAACCTTGTCTTATTGTTCATATCCTTCTCGAGATGATAGAGCGGGAATTAACGCGCTGACCGATTGCGCCACGGAGACGGGTCTATACGTAGCAGTAAAAAACCAGAGTTGGAGATCATCCCTCATGGAAGTTTTCTCTGGATTAAAATCATTTAACACGTCATTTTGATAGCGAAACCCAATTTACTACCCAAAGACCGATTATAAGGCAATACCAAATTTTCAAAAACACAACACAGCGAGTTAATTTTAAACCATCTTCCCTTTCGACAATTAGAGCGCCTCAAGGCATTTTGTATCAAGGAACTCTCTAAGAAAGTTTCCAGAATTGGAAATCTTGAATATTCATAATATCAACTGAGGATGGAGGTTGGACTTCGGTAAACGTTAAAATAGCAATAATTTGGTCTCCAGCTAGACGGAGGAAACAACCAACATTACTTGAATTAACGCTTTCATCGTGCTCACATTGAACATCAGAAACGCCTGTTAAAAATAACCTCGCCGATTCAGCGACCGATCCTTAGGTGACAAGTTAGGTTTTAATGAGTTGTTGAAAGAAGATCTGTGATGAAATTAAAGAGATAATTCTCTTGGAGAATACGAGTATCGATCCCGGTACTTCCTGCATGCAAAGAGGACGCTCTACCTCTTGAGCTAATACCCCGTCTAAAGAGAGCTGGGTGATTTTTTTTTTATCTAACTTTGGTTTGAGGGACTACTCAATCAATTTTAAACATTTCCCCATGTTACAGAAAGTATTGTTCATCCGCCTTTACCCTTGTTTGCATTTTCAGAATATTAAAAATCTTAGAAGGCTCTCTTAGACTGATTACAACGGTGGATAATCGAGCTTGATAGACTGTTCAATAGCTTGAGCTAAATGACGTTCTTTAATTTGAAAACTCGTCTAAGTTAGAAAAACCAAGGGTGCAAAATAATACCAGAAGAATGAATTACTTGCAATCTGTCTGATGTGTTTTCTCGAGAGAGGATTTATCTGGCGGAAGGCCTGATCGTGAAGGGCATTCCCCTTCGCTAGCTGTTAAGATATGTTCCACCCCAAAAGGTTTGGTTACTCAGCCAATTTAGGACTGAAAATGACTATGGATTTTACCATTCAGTCTGTGTACTTTAATGGTTTTGAAGGGAATCGCAAAAACGTCCAACAACTTTATTTGTTTAAGTCCAAATGCAAAAGAAAGAGAAGTACCGAAAATGAGTCATTCAAGCTGATCTTGCGAGAAAATTTCACCAATATTTAGGTCTGAAAAAGTAAGAGTGTATGAAATCATGGTTGGTCTAAGTAAGGGTCAGGTTTAACAGAACTTGGTAGTAAATCCCTACCACGGATTCTAACGAGCACCCTGCTGTATGAGGTTATTGAACTAATAATCTTAAAAATTTTTGTTTTTGGAAATGAAACTTAGAAAAATAGTCTTGACATTTAGATCGTTTCATCGAAGCAAATTGTTTGTTTTCCCCCTCTGTAAAACGTTATTGAATTAGTTATCATAAAAGTTTTTCATCTGCTGGGAACGAAACATGGAAAATAGTAAAAATGATTTGTAGAGAATCAAAAGAGTCTTGGCATGTTTTTTGATCATTTCAATAAAGCAACTTATTATTTTTTTTGGTCCGTGTGAGGTTGGAACCCACGAGCATGGCGTAAGCGTTATCAGCACCACGCTCTACCCACTGAGCTAACGGGCCAACTACACCTATATACCGCATTCCTTAAAATTAAGTATAAATAAGTAAGAAAGTAAGTGAGTGAGTGAGTGAGTGGGTGGATGGGTAAATGTATAATTTTTTTCCCGCTGGCCCAATAGACTTTTAGCTGGTAAAGAAAGTGGTACCGGGATCGACTAGAATTGATACGTGGCACGTCCTAACAAGCAAAATGCAATCAATAAAATAATGAAATTTTGGTGCAAAATGTGGACTTCATTCTTCTAACCTTTGATCAACGGCCAGTCAGCTTTGCTCAATCAAACCCTTGGAATCACATCAAGCTCTAAACACATCTAACTGACCATCAGAGGTTTGAGCGTCAAAATATAATATAAGCAATTAATAAAGTTAAATACTTCCCGCGTGCTAAGCGGGCGCTCTTCCACTTGAGCTAATTCCCCAGTCACAGATCGTTTTTGTTGTGTTTTGTATATTACTTTACCTATTTATTTGAGTTTGATTATTGATGAATTTTCGTAGTTAAGGTTCCTATAGTGTAGCGGTTATCACGTCCGTCTCACACGCGGAAGGTCTCAAGTTCTAGCCTTGCTAAGAACAAAGTTTTGCAAATATGTCCACAGTTAAAAATCTGCTTGCTTGAGTACTGTACATATTTTCAGATTTTTGCAGATTTCTATCATTATTATTACTATTATTTTTACTATCACCATTATTATAGTCATTATTTACATATTAATCTTTTTTCTTCTTTGTAACGATACCTGGAGAATAGCGATACTGATAATACTGCAATGAACTAACTCAACGACGTTCGAAGAGAACAATACGTTCTCAGACACAATTTTAAAATGCTCTATATCCTCCTTATCAATTCTTGAGCAATGACGATACACGCGAATTATAAAAGTAGTTTTAGCCTCGGTATCCGCTCGGTGATCCTTTCTTTGGAAATTTGGGGCCGGTTATTTACACGAGGACTAAACCAAATAGCGGTTTTACGCAACTAGTAGGCCTAAGGGATTCTCTATTAAAGGGTTGATTTAATTGAATAAATGTCCCTCCACTATCAGCTTTCAGCCCTTTTGACTTAAAAAATAAATGTTGAGATAAAAAGTGCGGCTTAATTGAAGATGGTTCAGAACGCAGTTTTGTCAAAGAGCGGCTAAACTTACTTTTTTAAAAGAATAAACAATATGGGGAAGAAATGGAGAATCCGGGTATCGATCCCTGTACCTCCCGCATGCAAAGCGGGCGCTCTACCACTTGAGCTAATTCCCCAATCAGTTAGCCAAGTTTCTGTCACACCAATCAGAGAGAACGGCATATTAAGATTTCTCAGAAATGAATTAAGTTTATCGAAACTTCTCATCAAACTTCGAGTGTTTAAATGTATAATAGAAAAGTTTGTATTGTCCCAAAAGAAGTTACTCGATTGTTCAGATCTTCCTCAACCATGTAGCCAATATTGGGCAGGCGAGTGATATTTATCTTATCAAATTAAAGTAAATAGATAAAGTGAAAGATACGAAACACAACAAGAACAAAAAAAATAGAAAAATATATGATTATCTACACGAAAATAAAACTAGTATTTTTTTCGAATAAATTTGTAGTGCAAGTGGAAATAAGGCTTGTTGGAGATCTACTCGAGGTGCAAAACAAACCTTCACTGAATGAGCATCAATCCAGACAGAAAGCTGTGACAATCAGAATGAACGGCCGTATTATCAGTAATGCTTCCTGTGTATCCTCTGGTAGGTCGCTGTCGCTTGTGGAGTTGAAGGTCCTGAATGGGTGGTAAAAGGTATTTTTCAACAGCGATTGTTTTCGTGTTGTGGCGGGACGGCGCAACCACTTTATCATAGGAAGCGTACCCACTGGAATATGTTTTTGACATGAAAAGGATATGCCTCCCGTTTAACCGATCCAAATGTCTCTTATCTTCAGCCAATGGATTAAAGCCTGCATTTGCAACCTTCTTTCTGCCCTCTTAAATATTCAGCGTGACAAGTGTACCTACTGGGTGGGAAAAAGAGACCGCCTAGACAAGTGAAAAGGTTCGTCTCTTCTTCGTCGCAAACATCTTGCGGGTCAAACACAAAGATTTTAAAATTGCATATTGAAAGGGTCTTGCTCCTTTTCAAAATGAGAAACTTCCTTTGTAGACTACCTGGTAAGCCGTGACGACATCTCACTACGGAAAACAGTCTACAGGAAACGACACATACCGACAGATTACTAAGATTGATCGGGCTACAGCACGACATCACACAAAGCCACGAAAATTAAGACTCTAACACGACAAGAGCGACCAATATGCTACACGACAGACAGCTTAGCTGACGAGAACGAATACCTTGACCGTGTTTTTTCAAAAAAACTGCAACAACGACTCCGTCCGACGAAACACTCACCGATCTACTGGAACTACTTAAACAAATGACATCGCAACTTCTATGACTACAGCGACCACATCGTACATAAAGGTAAAAGATATACGTAAATTAGATAAATATTATCAGACTCTCTTTTTTTTTAATCGAACTTTACATTAACGTTGTATAAGGCTCTTTTCAGACGGCAACGTTTTTAAAAGGGGAAAAAATTTGGAGGATCCAGGTATTTCATGACATAACATAAATTTAATATCTCAAGTTGTATGCAAATTTCAGTCTAATGCCGTCGGCGATCCTTCCCGTTTTTTTTTTTATTTATTTTTTTTGCTTTTCTTTCTTTTCGATTGTTAAGAAGACGCGAAAACTTAGCTAAGGAAAAAAATGAAAGCCACGGACAAAGACAGTAACGTAATCACTTGTAATCCTGGCGCTTACGAAAAATGTTAACGTTGTGTTGTCGCATGACGTATGCGACCTGGTGTCACTTTCTGTCGATTACTCCAACCGAAACGTGTAACCTTTTTCGTAATTAGTAATCGTTGTGTTCGTTTTTCTAAGGCGCTACACTTCGTCTTTTTAACAGGGAGTATAACAGGATAAAGAGGAAAGGGCTAACGCTCGAGACATTGGCTTTGAAACTCTTTACGGTGGCCAATTTACGTCATCAACTCAGTTGATAAAACCAAATTATCCAGCATTGGATTTGGTTGGTACTCTCTATGAAAAGCCATTGGCTGTTGTGGCAGGACTATGGGCCCAAATAACATTATTTTCGGTGAGGCCTCCGAAATCTACATTTCTTCGCTGATATAAGATAAGAGAAGTGAGATGAGTAGTAAAAGGTAAAATTAATGAGCACTGTTGCAAGACTGGCGGAGCCTTTCGTCGAACGATTTTCACGAGGGTGTTTATATATGTAGCTGCAGCCGGGGAATTAGCTCAAGTGGTAGAGCGCCTGCTTCGCATGCGGGAGGTACCAGGATCGATACCCGGATTCTCCACCTTTTTTTTTTTTCTTTTTTTTTCATATTTGCCATTGATGACAGAAAACTCGTAAACCTCTCAGGAATCTAAAGGAGATGAAACTGGAAAGGAATGTCACTGTTTTTGATACATATCGGCCGTTTTTTTACTGGATTTGGCGCAGAGTGAGCGAGACTAATATGAGGCGGACATTCCGTCAAGGTAAACAACAAAAAACACGCAAAATTCATTTGTTTTTGTTATTTTTTTCTTCTGTAACTCTTATCGTGGTCTTCGGAAAAATAATCGCGATAGAGAGGTTCCCAATGCGTCATGACATTACTGGATTTTGGTGAGTAAACGCTTAAAACTTTCATTGGTTGTGTGAGCATAACATAGATAAAATGTTCCAAAGTGATTCGCCGGCAACGGTAAGTGCGTTTTAAGTTTGTTTCATTTATTCCAGCCTCACTTTTCTCTCAAAAGAAAGAATTTCATGAAAAGGAATTTTTAAAGAATCTACTTAACTTTGGTCTGAAAATGGGTTTTTCACGAGGACATAGCTAAGTAATGGTCTCCTGTTGTTGGAGATTAATACCGATAAATTTTGAAAAGTTATTACTGGGTGAAAATAAAATACAGACATATAGATGGCTTTGTTGAAACAAAAACTGGTCCGTGTGAGGATCGAACTCACGACGCTCTACCGATTGAGCTAACGACCATTGAGTTGTGTTTCTGCAAAATTCGTATTCATAAATCGGCTTATGTGAAGTTATTTCGGCTTCCTTCTCACTTTAAGTTTTAAATTAATCCCGCAGACGATTCCTTTTGCGCTCAAATGTTATATTGCTAGACTATACCATTGACAGATAGTCACCTGGAAAGCAAACAAAGACATCTGTGCTGGCTCTCGATTGTTTTTGTTTTTTTTTTTATCTGACTTTGGTTGCCTCGATTGAATGAACGAAAAACTTTATCACGGATTTCTTTAGATAAATCATTTGGTAGATGAAACTGATTGCCATCCCATTTCACTCTTCCTGTCGTAGTCCTCACGATTAGAGTGCATCTACATTACATTCTCCTTGACTTTGTGTGAGAAACAATGAGGTTCTCGACCACTAATCTTTGCGTGTTTTCCAAGGCAGGAGGAGGTCTAGATACAGGCGAAGCAGCTGCTTTGAGCCTCCTAATAATATCTTGCTTGAGTCTCTCAAACTGAGCAATATTAACGAGTTAATGATGTTTTTGCTGCTGATCATCGTGGTAACAGACGTTTGTCATATGGCTATGGATTGTTCCTCTGTCGTGGTATTTTGTCAGTTGTGACGACGTTTCTGGTCGTCAATGGCATCTAAAGTGGTAAAACAATTAAAAAAAAAAACGGGTCACAAGCATACATGGTGTGCATCTGCTACGTCCTTTACGATGATTAGAAACTATGATCAAGGCCAAGACCATCAAATTAATTTCACCTGTCTCTATTGTAGTTTCCTCAAAGAGATCCTAAAATAGTGCCGGCTTGTAGCAACGATTGTCCCTCGATTTCAGTTTAGTTTTTTCCTAAATCAAGATTATTGCTCGGGTCGCAGTTGGTTGGAGTGCCTATCTAGTAGACTCGCAGGTTTAGATACCAACTCTCCGATGTTAGCAAAGATATCTGGGACAGAAAAGAAATCAAATTGATACTATGGTGAACTCATGGCTGTTGGTCTTATGGCATTATCCTCGCTTTGGGTACGAAAGGTCCCGAGTTCGACTCCTGGAGATGCCCGTTTTGTTGTGGAATATGATGCGAACATAGTTTTTGATCTATATATAATTAAATGAAAGAAGTCAACGTGTTACACGGGTGTTTGATATCCATTCTTAAATTTTCTTAGAAATGCCGGACTGCTTTTGATAAACTACTGCATGTGAAATTTTATCTTATGTGTTCCACGCGCACACTTGTACTCGTTGCGGATCTATTTTCTCGTTTCGTTCTTGGTTTCTGTTGGGAGTATTGAACATCACTTGTGCGAATCCCAACAAATAATCGAAAGACAGAAGTTTAGTAAATAGTGCAGGAGAAGTGTCATACCGACAAGTTTATTCATGTGGTCTTTACACGAGCATAGACGGAACAATCCAGACTTGGTAGCCACTGGGAAGCGCGTGTTTTAGTTAACTCACCCTCAAAATACTCAGAAAAAATTATTATGACAAGAGGATGATAATAAAACTTAGATTTCTGATAGTGCGGAAAATTTTAACAACAATTGTTTCTGGCAGGGCTCGAACCTGCGACCTTCCGCGTGTTAGGCGGACGTGATAACCACTACACTACAGAAACTTGCATGTACGCACTTGGTATCTACGGCATGTCTGAAATGCCACGTTCCTAACACACTAACGGCAGAATCGAGGAGTGTGTTGTAGGAGCAGGCTCGGTTGTTTCTGTCAACCTAATTTCTGATGAAGTTGGGCTGTCAGGGTGACATGGGAGTTATGCACACTGGAACTTTTCATTTTAAGTTCATGTTTGATAGTAATTCAAGAGTCAAAGTGTCTCTTTCTCTTTTATTCATTTAGAACAAAAAGGACAATTACGTTGATACGTTTTGATCTTTTACTAAGGCTCATGGTTTAGGGGGGTACATCCTAAGTACCACAACACGAAAACCACCGCTGTCCAACAGTGATTTTTCAGCGCCTATTGGAGAAATATCTGTAATGTGCTGTTTTACTCTAATTCTCAAAGGCTTTTCTATATCGATGATCCTTTATGGAGAGTTTGGTTTGAGTGGAGTTTCAATGGAATCTGTTTCCAACAGCAACTAAAAATTAATCTAATAAAACTACTCTTGCTAACGCAGTTTACTTGACGTGAATATCGTCGCGCATATGTTTCTCCCGTTTGCACTTCAATTTCTTCGAAAAATATTCTAGTTTTATTTCCATGTAGACAATTTTAGATTCTTTTTTTTTTCTCTTTCTATTACTTTATCTATTTATTTCAGTTTGATAAGATTAATAACTTTTCGTAGTTAAGGTTGCTATAGTGTAGTTGTTATCACGTCCCCCCGGCCTCACACGCAGAAAGTCGCAAGCCCTGTCAGAGGCGCAAGTGATCTTTTGTCACTATTACGATCGCTATCACATACTACTTGCCTAATATATGCGCCAATTTCAATTTTTGCAAACCCAAATAATTATTTTTTTAAACATTTTTGTCTCCTTGTGAGCAGGTCGCAAAGGGAAAGAAAGGAGTGGAAGTAAGATGGGCTAGGGTAAGCGACTGAATGCAACAGTGGCTCATGCAATATCAAAACTTGCTCGTTTACCTGAAATTCTCGATCTTCAGAGCTAAGGTATATAGTCTTAGAGCATTCATTCACACATTTTTATGTTTTTAAACACTCTTATTTTCATAAGAGCATTGGAGGTTGGAATACTTACCGTTGCGAGTTGGTTAGGAAAGTTTTCTGCACGTTTGTGCAAACACTGCAGATGACCAGAGGTCATGATTTGGAATGAAATCTTTGCTGCACCCACCACTACCCATGAACGCTTTTTGCGTTTCCGCAGCAAAATCTAGGAGTTTTATATCACTTTGTGAACCTCTATGTCACGATTATTTGCCCAGATTCGCAGAAGTGGTGTTGCCTGCTCTTCAAAGCCACCTCAAACAAAATTAAAGTGCAAAATTGTAACGAAGAAATAAGAATTTGTCTTCTCGTGAGCAGGTCGTACAGGGAAGGAAAGAGGTCGACGTAAGACGGGCTATGGGAAGCGACTGAATGCAACAGTGGCTCTTGCAATATCAAAGCTTCCCCATTTACCTGAAATTCTCGAACTTTAGAGCTATGGTATATAGTCTCAGAGTATTCATTCACACATTTCATCTGATTATGATTTTCTTTGTCACTCATGAAAAATTAATTTGAAGCATTTTCCAGGAGATTCATTGTGCCCTTTTTTGTCTAGACCCGTCACACTTCTTCTGGATTTTTCTGCTTGTCTCACGTCCCAATTTATATTGTGACTGGCCTGTTGGTCTAGAGGCATGATTCTCGCTTCGGGTGCGAGAGGTCCCGGGTTCGACTCCCGGACAGGCCCTTATTGCCTATGATTGCCTCCAAGTTATTGTTTCTCCATTGAGTTAAAGGTGTAGGAAAGACTATCTACAAAAATTACTCCAAAAATGTCTACCTATCCAATCCCTTTTTTTAAGTTTGTTTTAAACCATATTCAATTGATTCAACTTTTAATAGCGACGGTGAAAACCTATAGAAATGTTTTGAGTTGTTTCTTGGTGCGCACATATACCAATTTCTAAATCTTCGAAGGACATCAGCCCAAGTCCTGATTTTGTCTTGAGATAATTTCTTAGAATCGAACATTTATACAGGCCTTCACCGTCGCCATAGAAAATTGAATTAATTGAAAGTGCCTTAAGACAATTGTTGGAGAAGATTTAATTGATAGTCTGAGTTCGAAGAGAACAACACGTTCTAAGACACAATTTCAAAACTGTCTTTATCCTCCTCATGAATTCTTGAGCAAGTTAATTAATAACGATACACGCGAGTTATAAAAGTAGCGTAAGCGTCGGTATCCGCTTGGTCATCCTTTATTTGGACATTTGGGGTCGGTTATATACACGAGTCCTAAGCCAGGGATCCTCCAGAAGAGGGCTGATTTAATTGAATAAACGTCCCACCACTTTAAGCTTTCGGCCCTTTTGACACAAAAATAAATGTTCAGATAAAAGGTTTGTCTGAGGCGAAGGTGGCTTAGAACGCAGTTTTGTTAAACAGTGGCTAAACTTAGTTGAAATAACCAGATGTTGAAGTTTACAAAAGAGATGCTTTGTCAATACTTCACAAGTAAGGGCACCAAATGGAGAATCCGGGTATCGATCCCGATACCTCCCGCATGCAAAGCGGGCGCTCTACCATTTGAGCTAATTCCCCAATCCGATAATTATGAGAGACGTAATATGATAAAATATAATTCTTCAGTCTGCAAAGCGTGGTGCAGATAAAGAGATGGTTATAGTACGATCAAACACACGCACCAACAACGGACCTAGTAGGTCTTTCTCTGTTTTGTCAAGTGTAGCCGTTGTTGTAGTTTTTCTTAAAAAAAAAAAGAGAGATGTTCAACGTATTTTTTTTCGTTGGATGAGCTGTCCTTCGTGTAATAAAATAGCCTTGCACGTTTCGTCAGAGTTCTGATGGCCCGTGGCCGGCCATGAATGATGTTGGGCTGAAGGATGTCTAGCCGAGTCACTTGTCCGTTTGGGTCTGTTTCCTGTAAACTGTTGTCCGCAGTGAGTTAAAACTTGAAATGTTAATAAAATATCTACAGGAACAGTGATAAACCATGTGATAAACGGGTTGGGGAATTAGCTCAAATCGTGGATCGTCCGCTTAGCATATAGAAGGTACAAGGATGGATGCCTGGATTCTCCATTTAGATTTAGTATTTTTAAACCAAAATGGGATATTACTCTTTGTCACAATTAGTGTTCCCTACACATCAAGTGTTGACAATTTATCGCCACAAATTTAAAATAAAAGGCTCTTGCGAAACCCAATGGAAGAAATACGTGAATTAAAAAAAAAGACCATAAGCCTCAATGAACGCAGGGTAATTATTAACGTCATTCAAAATAGCAAGTTATTCAAAAGAAGAATCAGAACAGTAATAGGCAGACGTGGAGAGTCCGGGTCTCGATTCCAGTGCCTACCGCTTGCTTAGGGGGCACTACACCACTTGAAGCAATTCTTCAACCAACTTAAAGATAAATGAATAAAGGGGCAAGTTCCTATAGAAACTGTGGTGCTGCGTCGTCGGAGAGTATAACTGGGTAATTTGGTATTATCAACTGAGTTGATGACGTAAATTGATTCGAAGCTGCATGACCTTTCGACCGTTAGCCCATCGTCAGAGCGAATGAAAGATAAAAGATAGCCCAGTTAAAGCTTTTGACTCAGCTCCTCGCCTTACATAACGGCTCTTCAGCTTTGGATATAAACCGCTCTAACGGGGAAAAAGTAGAGCTAAAAGGCAAAAAATTACCGCTAACAGCAATAATGGGCAAGGGTATGCAACGTCTGTAGGCTCAGTCGGCAGAGCGTGGTACGTGAGTTCGACCCCCTACATCAATTTTTTTACCTCATCTATGAAACTGTTTTTTTCCTGATATGTTATAAAATTCCATCACAATGTACCTCATCAGTAACACTTGACTTCCAAAATTCTCCTAGTGCACAGTAAATAATTCCAAAAAAATAGGTCGTTGGCGTTTCATTATTATTCTTAGAAGTGAGAAGAAAAGTGGACAAAAACAAACCATATACGTTCAAAACCTGTCAAAATTAACGATACCCGAATTTTCGAAGCTTTAAATTATACGCTGACATCAAACTTAACAGAAGATACATGGAAAGATAAAATGTTAATTGAAAATGGTCATGAAGTGACCAACGTCGTCGCTCTAATCAACCCGAAATCTTTTAAAAGCTAAGTATGAACACTTTGGAACTTGCGGATAGATAATTTGTTGTGGCATTTAATTACAAATGCTCAATCTTAGTCGAAATTTTTTTTCAGGAAAATGTGCTTGAGAAATGAATTGAGCAGAAATCATATAATTTTCATGACCGCTATCAAAATGCATGCATATAATTTGATTCTTTGTGCGGCTTAACATTGCCTCAATAGCTTAATGTACCCAATCAGGGAAATTCGCCCGCAAAATTTCGTGTCCATTTATCTTTGTTGGTAAGTGGAGGGGCACCCGAGAAGTAAGGAGTCACTTCTTCATCCTCATATTTCTATCGTCTTTCGGCATCTTCCTTTGTGTTTTTTACCAGTCACTTGAAGAAACTCGGGTTATGTTTTACCGAGGTGAAATTTGATTTAAAAGTACAGCAGAGTAGGCTCTGCAATACTGTAGCCACCTAATCTTCTGGCCAGCGGTGGAATCTGCATAATTAAGATTTGCTCTTGCTCTGGAAAGAAAACGAGATATAAATGTCTCAGATAGAGGTTTATTAAGATTAAGTACCGACTTTTCGATTAGAGGAGCTCTATCGGAATGGAAACCCGGTCTCCCGCGTGACAAGCGAGGATACTCACCGCTATACTAGCGAACGGTCTTACGAGAGACAAGGTAAGGATGAAAGGCTAGCGCAACTTTCCGCTTGTATTTAGTAAAACACTACTCGCTTTGGAACTACAGTTGGAAAAGTTAACTGATCATGATCCTTACTGTTGCACTTGCCAGTAATAATAATAGGAATTGATGGTACATATACTAAGACGACAACAGGGAAAGTGGAATAGGTCACTAACATGGACAACCGGTAGGAAGCGATCATTACCAGCTACGCATCAAAACAACACTAATATATCTTTTAAGGGTTTCGTGTAACTGGCCTGTTGGTCTAGTGATTCTCGCTTTGGGTGCGGGAGGTCACGAGTTCGACTCCTGGACAGGCCCGTTTTGTCGTGGAATTTGATGTGAGGAAACTTTTTGTTCCTACATTTAGGTAGTTTAAGACGAAGGAAAGACAATCAGGCAAAATAACTTCTAAACCGTTGTCACACTCCGACAAAAAGTTGTTGCATTACAGACCTTTCAGTATTTTTTAAAATAATTCTTATGCAATTCAATATTTGTTATAAGCAGTGGTCAAAATGTAAATAAATGTTTTTTGTGCGTTTTAGTGTGCAAACACAGCCAATTTCCACAATTTTTGAAAGGCGACATGTAGAAAATAATTATGACAAATTACACTTGAACAGAACCGAGAATAGTCATCAATTGCTGTCCTGTGATGTAAAGATGGAGTTTTCGTTGGATTGACGGTATAGAGAACGAGTGCCATAGTGAACAGACATTCTATTTTATAGAATTTCACATTTTCTCTAGAAAAAAGGGCAATTTGGTGAGTTGAAGTGCAGTTAATCGTCGATAATCCAAAACAACAGCTGACGAGATTTTCCCCACACTCCCAACTTGAGCGATGTAGTAAAAAAACCAGAAAACATATATCGTGAATATCATATTTTGCTTCGCTCCAGACAGGCTATTCCATTTGCAGGAAACAAAGCCAAAACTCTTTGTCCTCCGGATGAAATAGCTTCAAAGGAACGACTAAAGCGCGACATCAAGATAAATGCAAGAGGTCAATGTCTTACACGTATGTTTGATATTCACTACTATCAAAGGAAATACAAATGAAGATTTCAAATTTTGTCTGAAATAACTGCTTTTGCGAAATTATCGCATTTGGAGTTTATTTCTTGCGTGTACATATAGCAATTTTACGCGCACACATTTACACGTTGCGGACCTATTTTTTCATTTCGTTCTTGGTTTCTGTTGGGAGGGATGAACATTACTCGTGCGAATCCCGACAAATAATCACAAGAAGGAGGTTGAAAATGGAAATAATAGTTAAGTCGATAGTGGAAATACGAATGCGAGTAAATAGTGCAGCGAAGGTGTCATACCAACAAGTTTATTCATCCGATCTTTACACGAGCATAAACAGAAGAATCCAGACTGAGTGGCCACCGGTAAGCGCGTGTTTTAGTTTATCTCAGCCTCAAAATACTCAGAAAAAAATTCAACGGATGGTGATAAAACTTGGATTTCTGATGTTGCGGACGATTGTGACAACCTTTTGTTTCTGGCAGGGCCCGAACCTGCGACCTTCCGCGTGTTAGGATGACGTGATTATCATTACACCAAAGAAATTTACAGGTTATTACTTTTGTGGCATTTACGGCATGTTTAAAATGACTTGTTTCGAATAAGTTCACGAATAAGCAGAATTTGGAGGGTGCTGTGGGAAAAGGCTCCGGTTATTTCTGTCATTCATTTGTTTCTCACTCCTGTTGCTGACAAGCTGATGAAGTTGGGCTGTCAGGGTGACACGCGAGTTACGCACGCTCCAACGTTTCATCTTAAGTTCATGTTAGTAGTCATTCAAGAGTCAAATTATCAATTTTCAACAAAATCATAGACAGCAAAAAGACGTCAAAGACGCATTAACAAAACAAACGACACGGTTTCGCGAAATTATGTAAAATTTATACCATACGAGTAAATTTTGCGATTCTTTGCCACACGTGCAGGCAATTTTTCATCTTGCCTAAGCTTTCTGTGATACGAATCCCGGCATACAGGGCTTGACAAGGCCAAATCAAATTACAAGACGGAAAGACTGTTCTCGAGTAGATGATGCAGTAAAGCGTTCATTCCAACAAGTGTCGTTTGTTGATCTGAGGTCTCCATGAGCATAAAGAAACCGTTCAGACTGACTCGCTGACCGGTAACTGTTTCTTAGTTTACCTCAGCCTTAGTATCCGTAGAAAGAATAAGGTTCTCAGGAAAAGAAGAGTATCACAAAGTTGAAATTTAATTTATTGAATTTTGAACTACTAATTATTCTCATGAGGAAGAATAATTAACCAGAAGAAACATAATTAACACAATTTGTAATGATTGTTAAAGCTGCACATATTGCCGTAGTGTCTGCCCATCCTCCAATTTAAATGGTCGTAAATCGAAAATGTTTCTGGCAGGGCTCGAACCTGCGATCTTCCGTGTGAGGGGACAAGGAAAAATCTACAAGGTGATTCACACGAAAGTTAAACTCTGCCTAGTAAGAAGATCTCGCCGTGGAAATTTAAGGAAAAGTGGATACATTCGAGGTGCAAAAGATGCCTTCCCTAAATGAGTATCCATACAGACAAGCCTTTGGGAATATGAATGAAGCATTAGGCAGACGTGATAACCACTTTACTACAAAAAACCTCAGCAATATTTGCGGTTAATTTTGTTAATTATAGTTTTTTATATCAAAATGGATAAATGAATAAGGGACAAGGAAAAATCTACAAGGTGATTCACACGAAAGTTAAAATCTGCCTAGTAAGAAGATCTCGAGGTGGAAATTTAAGGAAAAGTGGATACATTCGAGGTGCAAAAGATGCCTTCCCTAAATGAGTATCCATACAGACAAGCCTTTGGGAATATGAATGAAGCAGTAAATATCAATTAAATAAGCATGTTTTTAGTCATCCTTCTGAAGAGTAGCCTAGTCATTCCATCCTTTTCCTTATGCGCCCAAATCTTTATTATTTTTGGGCATACAATTGACAGACAATCACCTTGAAAGTAAACAAAAATTGCCTATGGTAGGCCCTCGATTAGATTTTTTTCTTACCCGACTTTGGCTGCCTTGATAAAACGAATTAAAAACGTGATCACGTATTTATTTTGGTATATCGCAAAAATCAGCTCTATCCTGTTTTTTCTGAGGTGTCTGTGACATAGCTGACATTCCTTTTAGGAATCTCGACACAAATTAACTTACAAACCGTAGGTGAACTTGTGAATTATAAAACTTTGGCAAATAAAAAAGTCTTAATGGCCCTCTTAAACTTGTTTAAAGATTGGGTGTTTCTGATGGAGCCCAGAAGATCGTTCCACAATTTAGGGGCGGCCGCATGGAAAGATCGATCGCCGAGCGTGGTGAGTGTTTTACCCCTGCAAGGAGCAAGGAGTAAGCCGTCATTGGAACGGAAGTCATATCTTCCGGTGTCTTTAACAGAAATCAGCTCACTTATGTAGGCCAGGGCAAGACCATGTATTGCTTTAAAAGTAATTAAGATAATTTTAAACACTATGCGATATTTTACAGGCAGCCAGTGTAATGATTTGAGCAGAGGTGTGATATGACAAAATCTGCTCTCCTGGAATATAAGGCGTGCAGCTGCATTCTGGACTCTGTAATTTATGAAGATGGCACTCAGGAACTCCAAATAGGAGGCTGTTTCAATAGTCCAAGTGGCTAGATATAAAGGCATGAAGAAGTGTCTCCGTGCATTATTTTGGGCAAGAGGAGGTCTGGATACAGGCGAAGCAGTTGCTTAAGCCTCGTCCCCTTACAATATCCTTAAAAAACGGTATATGGATAATACATGGTGTGCATTTTCTAACGTCCTTTGCGATGATCAGAAACTGTGATCAAGGCCAAGAACATTAAATTAATTTCACCTGTCTCTATTGTAGTTTCCTCAAAGAGCCTTAAATAGTGCAGGCTTGTAGCAAGGATTGTCCCTCGATTTCAGTTTCAGAACAATCCAGACTGAGCAGCCACCGGTAAGCGCGTCTTTTAGTTAACTCACCCTCAAAATACTCAGAAAAATAAAATTATAATGATAAGAGGATGATGATGAAACTTGGATTTCCTATAGTGTGGACGATTGTGACAAAATTTGATTCTGGCAGAGCTCGAACCTGCGACTTTCCGCGTGTTAGGCGAATGTGATAACCACTCCACCACAGAAACTTGCATGAACGCACTTTAGTGGCATCTACGCCATGTCTGAAATGTCATGTTTGACTAAACTAACGGCAGAATCGCTGAGGGTGTTGTGAGAACAGACCCGGTTGTTTCTGTCATTTATTTGCTTCTCGCTCCTGTTGCTGACGAACTGATGAAGTTGGGCTGTCAGGATGAAACGGGAGTTACGCACGCTGGGACGTTTCATTTTAAGTTCATGTTTGATAGTAACTCAAGAGTCAAAGAATCAATTTTCAACATAATCACAGACGGCAGAAGGACGTCGAAGACGTAGAGAGAACGATTTCGCGTAGTCAGAACAAATGACAGGGTTTCTCCACATCACTCGTTGCTTCGCATATCCATTAGCAGGATCATAAAAGCTGGCATGTATCAATTCAATTTATGTCCTGTGGTTAGTTCCTTCTTTGTTCGGAAAGTCATAATGACAAAAAGATCTAAAGGAGCCTGAAATATTGTTTTCAAAATTACTGGTTCTCTGAGCCTTTCATTATACAAAGGTCCCCAGTAGTATAATGGTCTCCTCCGGTCTCCCGCCTGTCACGCGGGAGACCGGGGTTCGATTCCCCGCTGGGGAGATATTTCCTTTTTCTACAGGAGATTAGAAAAATTCCCATTTTTATGTGATTAAAAAATCTTAGCGGTATTCATGACAAACGAATTTGGAATCTTTGTGAGGGCATATGAAAACGGAAGAAACAACCCGACCAGTGTCATCAGAGGGAGTAAATCTAATTAACTTTGTACTATTGCTCAGATCCTTCTCGAGATGATAGAGGGAGGATTGTTTAAGCTTTCGTATATCTGTTATTCCTTCTGTTTGTAGAGATAACTGTATTCAATATAGTGTACTAACTCCCACTGAGTTATCAGGTGCAGTTTGCAAAATGTTTTGGCCAAAAATAAAAAAGGCACCGATCGGAATCGAATCCACGACCTCCATCTTTGACAGTAAGGACCCCTGTTTTTACATAGTCGTTTTTCGTAGCCTCCTTTTAGGTCAGCTCTATCCTTCTCTTTATGACCTGCTTCAATGATCCGTCGCTGTGGAATTATTTTTTTTGTTTTGTTTGAGGTATCTGTGACATAGCTGACATCGCTTTTGCGAAGCTCGGCAAGTAATCCCGACGCAATTTAACTTGCAATCGGCAAGTGAATATGTGTTTAAATTATAATTTTAGTATTTTGGTCTGTCTCAGACTAAATGGCATCTAAATAAAGAAAGGTTCTTGAGAAAGAACGTAATGCAATTTTGATTGTTTGGTAGAATATAAAACTAGAGCAGATTTTGAACTAAGAAAATGTTTGCAAAAATGTTCCTGGCAAGGAACAAAGAGAATTTTGGAAGCTGAGTGCTGTTGATCAAGTACATCCTGAAGGACTTTCAACAGATATAAGAGAATAACATTTCAAATCACGTCATTATCTTCTTTGCAAGGGACATGTAGTTCACACTCTGTGTGGTGCGGAACTCAGACAGTAATGATTACTTAAACCTTCTTCTCTGGCATCTCGGAACGGATCGATCTAGTAATGATTCTAGTTGAGTTGTTTCAGTCTCTGATTTTCACATCCGCTTTCGTGCGGGTTGGTGCACAACTGGGAAGGTGCTGGGATCGATACCCGGATTGTCAATTGTTTGCCCTTTCGAGATTTCTCATGTGCATGGTCCGTTAGCTAAGTCGGTAGAGCGTGGTGCTGATAACGCCAAGGTCGTGAGTTGGATCCTCACACGGACCAGGGAATACTTTTTTTGTCTCTATAAAACCATCTGAACAAAACACTAATTTGTAACTGACTTTCCATTTCATCTATGTGTCTGTATTTTACTTTAATGTGATGATAACTTTTAAAAATTTATTGATTTATAATCTTCAAGAACAGCGGTATTCGTCCACGTAGGAATTCTTCGTGGGGACGTGCAAACAAGTTTTTCAAAGCCTGATCCTAGTTTAGACCAAAACGTTCCTTTTCCTAAACTTATTTTCATGCCCTCCCTCTACTTTTTCAGATCTGGCCGATATTAAAATTTGGTGAAGTACCTTCAAAAGATCAGCTTCAATGACACAGTTTGGTCTTTTCTCTTTCTCTTTTATTTATGTGGAGCAAAAAGAACAATTACGTTGATACGCTTTGATCTTTTGGTAAGGCTCAGAGTTTAGGGTTAGGGTACGTCCCAAGCACCACAACACGAAAACCACCGCTGTCCAACAGTGATTTTTCAGCGCCTATTGGAGAAAAATCTTTAATATGTTGTTTAACTCTGATTCTCAAAGGCTTCAAAGGCTTGTTTATATCGATGATCCTTCATCGAGAGTTTGGTTTGAACCTCGAGTGGAGCTCCAACGGAAACTGTTTTCAACAGCACCTTGAATTAATCTAGTAAAACTACTTAAAACTACTTGAAAATATTCTAGTTTTAGTTCTGTGTAGATAATCATGTAGTATTTCTATTTTTTCTATTACTTTATCTATTTATTTCAGTTTGATACGATAAATAACTTTTTGTAGTTAAAGTCTCTGTAGTGTGGCGGAAGGTCGCAGGCCCTGCCAGAGACACAAGTGATCTTTTGTCACTATCACGATCGCTATCAGATACAACTTGCTTAGTAACTTTTCGTAGTTAAGGTTCCTGTATTGTAGTGGTTATCACGTCCGCCTCACACGCGGAAGGTCGCAGGCCCTTCCAGAGGCACAAGTGATCTTTCGTCACTATCACGATCGCTATCACATACAACTTGCTTAATATCTGTGCCAATTTCAATGATTGCAAACCCAAATAATTATGTTTTCAAACATTCTTGTCTCCTTGTGAGCAGGTCGTACAGGGAAGGAAAGAGGTCGAAGTAAGATGGGCTAGGGTAAGCGACTGAATGCAACCGTGGCTCTTGCAATATCAAAGCTTCCCCGTTTACCTGAAATTCTCGATCTTCAGAGCTATGGTATACAGTCTCAGAGATTCAGTATTCATTCACACATTTCATCTAATTAAGATATTTTTTTTGTCACTCATGAAAACTGAATTTGAAGCATTGCCAGTACATTCATTGTGCCCTATTCTTTTCAGACACGTCAAACTTATTATGCATTTCCTGCTTGTCTCACGTCACCATTTTATTATTGTAACTGGCCTGTTGGTCTAGTGGCACGCTTCTCGCTTCGGGTGCGAGAGGTCCCTGGTGCCCATGATTACATACAAGCTTTTGTTTCTCTATTGACTTACTTAAAGGTGTTGGAAAGACTCCAAAGATGTCTTCTTATCCAGTTACCTTTTTTTCGTTTGTTTTAAGTCAAATTCAATTAATTCAATTTTCAATAGCGACGGTGAATACCTATATAAATGTTTTGAGTTTTTTCTTGGTGCGCACATATACCAATTTTCTAAATTTTTAAAGAACATCAGCCAAAGTTCCGATTTTGTCTTAAGATATTTTCAGAGAATCGAATATTCATAGAGGTTTTACCGTCGCCGTAGAAAATTGAATTAACTGAAAGTGCCTTAAGACAATTGTTGGTGAAAATTTAATCGGTAGTCTGAGTTCGAAGAGAACAACACTTTCTAAGACACAATTTCAAAATGGTCTTTATCCTCCTCATCAATTCTTGAGCAAGTTAATTAATAACGATACACGCGAGTTATAAAAGTAGCGTAAGCCTCGGTATCCGATTGGTCATCCTTTCCTTGGATATTTGGGGTGGTTATTTACACGAGATCTAAACCAAATCGCGGTTTTACGCAGTCAGTAGGCCTCAGGGATTCTTTATAAGAGGATTGATTGAATTTAATAAATATCCCTCCACTATCAGCTTTCGGCCCTTTTGATACAAAAATAAATGTTCAGATAAAAAGTTTGTCTGAGGTGAAGATGGCTCAGAACGCGATTTTATTACAGGGTGGCTAAACTTTGTTTAAATAACCAGCCGTTTAAGTTTACAAAAGAGATGCTTAGTCAACACTTTACAAGGCAAGCTTTTTCTAAAGAATAAACAAAAGAATCAGAGAGGGAATTGGAGAATCCGGGTATCGATCCCAGTACCTCCCGCATGCTAAGCGGGCACTCTACCATTTGAGCTAATTCCCCAATGTCCGACTTCTTACCTTTCAGGAATAGAGGGTATCCGGCCCCCTTGTTTAGAATCAATAATTCAGAATTATCTTCACAGATCAATTTTACTGAGTAAATATGAGAGACGTAATATGATAAAAAATAATTCTTCAGTCGGCAAAACGTGGTGCGGATAACGAGGTGGTGAGTACGATCAAACACACGCAGCAACAACGGACCTAGTAGGTCTTTGTCTGTTTTGTCGAGTGTAGTCGTTGTTGTAGTCTTTTCTTAAACAAAAGAGAGGGTTAACGTAATTTTTTTTTTCGCTGGATAGGCTGTCCTTCGTGTAATAAAGTAGCCTTGCACGTCTCCTTAGAGTCCTGATGGCCGGCCTTGAATGATGTCGGGCTGAAGGATGTCTAGCCAAGTCATTTGTCATTATGGATCGGTTTCCTGTAAATTGTTGTCCGCAGTGAGTTAAAACTTAAAATTATTATTAGTTAATTAATAAATTATTATGTTTTGCCCTGGGTGACATGTTTGATTTAAAAATACAACAGAGTCGGCTCTGCAAGCTTAAGGCCGTGCCACCTAATCTTTTGGCTAGCGGTAGAATCTGTACAATTAGAACTTGCTCTTGGTCTGGAAAGAAAAGGTTATAAATGTCTCGGATAGAGATTTCATTCAGATTTAGTACAGACTTTTCGTGTAAAAGAGCTCTATCGGAATGGAACGCCTCTATCCCAACGAAAAGGCAATTGGAATAGATTGTACATAATATCAGACGAAAACAGGGAAAGCGCTACTAACGTGGACGACCGGTAAGGAGCGATCATTTGACTACACACCTGCTACCTGCTACGCGTCAAAGCAATAGTAATAATTTTTTTACGGTCTTCACATTACCTGGCCTGTTGGTCCAGTGGCATGATTGTCGCTTTTGGCGAGAGGTCGCGGGTTCAACTCCCAGGAAGAACCGTTTCATTGTGGAATATGATGTGAGCAGAGTTTTCGTTCCTTCATTTAGGTAATTTAGGAGGAAGGAAAGACAAATGAGACAAAATAACTTCAAACCCGTCGTCAAACTCCGACAAAAAGTTGTTGAATTACAAACTTTTCATTATTTTTTAAAATGATGCAAATGCAATTAAATATTTGTTATGATCAAATAGTCAAAACGTAAATAAAGCTTTTTCTGTATGGGTGTTTTGATGTGCAGACACAGCAATTTCGACAATTGTAGAAAGGCGATGAAATTCAAGATGACAAATTATACTTGAACAGTACCGATCAACAACCATCAATTGCTGTCCTGTCGTTTGTTGATCTGAAGTCTGCATGAGCATAAAAAAACCGTTCAGACTGACTCACAAACCGGTAAGTGTTTCTTACATATTCAGACAGGATAAGGTTCTCATGAAAAGAGTATTACAAAACTAAAATTTAATTTATGATCGAAAATGTTTCCGGCAGGGCTCGCACCTGCGACCTTCCGCGTGTAAAGCGGACGTGATAACCACTACACTACAGAAACCGCATGGTTAGGATTGGTAAATAAGAATAAATGAATAAGTGACAAGAAAAAAACATGCAAGGTGATTCATATGGAAATTCAACTCTCCTTTGTAATTTTTCGCGATGTAATTTTAAGGAAAAGTGGACACATTCGAGGTGCAAAAAGGCCCTCCTTAAGTGAGGTTCCATACAGACAAGCCTTTGAGAATATGAATGAAGCAGTACATATCAATAAAGCAAGCATGTTTTTTAGGCATTCTTCTGAAGATTAGCGTAGTCATGCCGTCCCTTTCCTTATGCGTTCAAATTTTATTATTTTTCGGCAACACAATCACAGAAAATAACCTTGAAAGTGAGAAAAGACTACCCAAGTATGCAAGGCTGCCTTGATAAAATGAATGAAAACGTGATTACGGATTTCTTTTGGTATATCCTTTGTCAGGCGAATTTTCTCTTCTCTTCCACTGTTTATTTTGTAGTCTTGAGTGTATCTACAATGTATTCTCACTGACTAGGTTAGAAACAATAAGGTTGTCGACCACTTAACTTTACTTCTTTTCCAGGTGACCAGAAAAAGTCTTATTTCATCTCATTAAAACCTCTTTGCGGCATTCATGAAAAATGAATTTCAAATCTTTCATTTTGCCTTTTTCTTTTCAGAATGAATATAAATTCTTTATTTCTTAGATTCACACCTGAGTTGCTGAATCACCGGGCTACGTTCTTGTACGGTATAGAGAATAGCGCCTAGCCTCCTCTGTTGTATTTATAAACCAAATGCGACACAAGACTAATTGTACTACGTGTTTGCTAAAGTGACTGCTTAGAAATTAAAGGAGCCTCCACTGAGCATAGCTGTATTGTAAAGAACACACAGGAAGATGCTGACGGAAAACAGAAATGCGAGACTCCTCTCTTTTCTAGTGCCCCCGCTTTAACCAAGCAAACCTTAGTGAATACGTAATTTCGCGGTCAAATTTACCAGACTAGAGAGACGGCGTCTTTTCAAGTTAGAAGCAACAATACCCGGCAAAACTTACAAAGAAGTAACCTCTAAGATCATCTTCAACTATCAATGAATTTTCAAACGCTTTCTGTCATGAGGTTTCTTACTCTTTTATCATAATTATTTATTGATTTATTTATTCATTTATACACCGAAGTACCTATTCATTCAGTTATTAATCTAATTGGTTATTTGTCTATTCATTTATTTACTAATAACTATTTACTTTTAATATTTAGTGTATTCACCCTTTTGTTATCTGGTGGGTGTTTTCTCTTGTTTGTCCTCTGTCTGTAAGCGTTATTTATTTTCAGTTGTGCTCTAGTCTGAAATAAAGACAAAATTTTTCTCCTCAGTCCCCCAGCATCTGCAATCTACAACTTGCATGGTAAAGAGCACCGTTCTGGCTTTCAAAGCGAATGGCACTGTGCGTACCTACCTCGCAGGGATCAAACGTTGCAAACGATGGGCTTCATTATGTTTGCTGTTTACCTGTCAATCCTTTTAGGTCGCAGTTTACTCACAGTGCCTACTCAATGAATCATATTCTCCGATTCCAATTATTAACACTGTCTACAGCATTGATTAGGCGCAGCGGATGGTTGGTTCATCAAAAATGTCTACACACCCTCTGGTTATTTAATGGTCAATGCATTTCAGAGAAGTTTGAGTAGGCCAAAGTTCGAAAAAGATCCTGTGACCCCGAGATCTTACAAGCCCTTGTGATATCAAATATAAAAGATGAATTTCCGTCTCTTTTTGTTCTCAGACCAGTCGCTCTTTGCCGAATTAGTTACGCGGGGTTTTCCGTCTAAGTGAATTACGCCATTTAAAGGTGTGCGATGTAAAGTTTTTCCCTCGTATGTTTCTATTTTTCTTAGAACCTTCTAAGACGGACCAATTCCGAGATGGGTCGTGGATTATTATCGCAAGGTCAGATCTTCCGACTTGTCTTGTCAAGACTTAAGAGGGTTACGTATCAGCTTCACAAATTGACCTCTGACAATCTACTTTCGTTTAAAGTTCTTGCTACACTTTGTTCAATACAGAAAGTACGGGGCTAGGGGATTATTTACAGGAAAGGCAGAGAACTTCTTGAAAACGCTTTTAGAGAACTCACAGACGTTTCTAAGGTCAATTTCCATAGCCTTGCGGCTGGAGTAGCCACCTTTGCGATTAATACTGGAGCTTTTGATTGGCTTTTTAAGCGAAACGGTCTTTCGACTAGCGAAAACGCTGAGGATGGCAAAGACAAATTCTCGTTTATTAGTGTCATAATCTTTAGGAATTGAGATAAAGCGTTTTGTATCGTAAGACCATGCCCAGCAGGTCGGGAGAGTGTTATCCATTGGTCCGGGAATTTTGAAATGGGAATTTTTCTAATCTCCTGTAAAAAAAAGTAGCCATCTTCCATGTGGGGAATCGAACCCCTTTAAGTTAAACAGCCACGAGTTCACCATTGTGTCACTGATCATGAAGGGACAAGGCTAAAGCAGCTGCTTCGCCTGTATTCAGACTTCCTCCTACCTTGGAAAAGAAGTAAAGTTAAGTGATGGTGAATCTTATTGTTTCTGACGAAAAGTCGATTAGATTCATTGTAGATGCACACAAGACTGCAAGAGGAACAGTGGAATAGAAGAGAACATTCTCCTAACGAAGGATTTACTGAAAAAAATCCGTGATCACGTTTTTCATTCATTTTATCAAGGCAACCAAAGTCCAAACAACTTTTGCCACAATCGTTTGCACTATAAGAAATCCAAGTTTCATCATCATCCTCTTATCATAATAATTTTTTTTCCTGAGTATTTTGAAGGTGAGTTAACTAAAAACGTGCTTACCGGTGGCTACTCAGTCTGGATTGTCCTGCCTATGCTCGTGTAAAGACCAGATGCATAAACTTGTTGGTATGACACCTTTCCTGCACCATTTACTTAACCTCCGTCTTGCGATTATTTGTTGGGACTCGCACGACTGATGTTCAATGCTCCCAACAGAAACCAAGAACAAAATGAAAAAAACAGGTGCGCAACGAGTACACGTGTGCGCGTAGAATCGCAATATGTACACCCATGAGATAAATTTCACATGCAGTATTTTCGCAAAAGCAGTCCGGCATTTCTGAGAAAATTTAGGAATGGATATCAAACATCCGTGTAAGACGGTGATTTCCTGCATTTAATTATTTATAGATCAAAAACTCTGTTCGCATCATATTCCACAACAAAACGGGTATCTCCGGGAGTAGACCTCGGGACCTCGCACCCAAAGCGAGAGTAATGCCATTAGACCAACAGCCATGAGTTCACCATAGTGTCACTTTAATTTCTTTTCTGCCCCAGATGTCTTTGCTAACATTGGAGAGTTGATATCTACACCTGTGATGCTACTAAATGGGCGCTCCAACCAACTGCAACCCAAGCAATAATTTTGATTTAGAAAAAAACAAATCTGAAATCGAAGGACAATCGTTGCTACAAGCTGGCACTATTTTAGGATCTCGTTGGGGAAACTACAATAGAGACAGGTGAAGTTAATTAAATGTTTTTGGCCATGATCATAGTTTCCGATCATCGAAAAAGACGTTGGCAGATGTACACCATGTATTAGCCGTAGCCCGTTTTTTTTTTTTTTTTTTAAATTGCTTTACCAGTTTAGATGCCATTGACTACCAGAAACGTCATATAACAAACGTCCGTTACCACGACGATCACCAACAAAAACATCATTAACTCTCTAATATTGCTCAGTTTTAGAGACTCATGCAAGATATTATAAAGGGACGAGGTTTAAGCAGCTGCTTCGCTTGCATCCAGACCTCCTCCTGCCTTGGAAAAGAAGCAAAGATTAGCGATCGAGAACTAATTGTTTCTCGCGCAAAGTCAAGGAGAATGCATTGTAGATGCACTCAAGTCTTAAAGACTACGACTGGAACAGTGGAATGGAATGGCAATCAGTTTAATCTGCCACATGATTTATCTAAAGAAAAGCCTGATAACGTTTTTCGTTCATTCAATCAAGGCAACCAAAGTCAGATAAAAACAACAAAAAGCAACCGAGACCAAGCGTAGGTAATCTTTGTTTGCTTTCAAGCTGATTATCTGTCAATGGCATTGCCTGACAATTGTAACATTTGAAAGCAAAAGGAATCGTCCCCGGGTGGGATTGAACCACCAACCTTTCGGTTAACAGCCGAACGCGCTGACCGATTGCGCCACGGAGACTGTGCAAAGAAATCCGTAGAAAGGCTTCACTCTTGAAATGTGGGAAGTTCAAATAATGACTGGAACATTTCTTTTCTTTTCTTCTCTCCCTTTGTATTTCAAATTCGACTTTACGAGTCTGTTATCGACACGACAAAACCATCACGCAATGTAATTTTTGTAACTGTATATCAAGTGGCGGAGCGTCCCCTTTGCATGCGGAAGGTACCGGGATCGAAACCCGGATTCTCCATTGTATTATATTTTGCTTTTTGCCCATAGTTTGACGCACAAGCCTCTGATGGTCAGCCCTATCTCAAGGGCTCGTTTGAGCAAAGCTGACTGGCTTTTGATCAAATGTCAGAAGAATGACCATTGCCTGTTGTGGTTGCTTTATCATGATCGGAAACATTCAACAGAATTTAATTTATTTGAATGAAAATATTTACCAATAACAAGTAACCTTCTGTTTAATATTTAGTTGACAGAACATGAAAATACTGAATTAAAAAAGGATGAACTAATTATATATGTTATGGGTTCCATCACAGACAAACATTCCAGCTGCAATAGCAAAACCTATTATGTTACGACCTACTTGTAGTACCAAAGCATGTGCCAAATATCAGTTTCTAGAGGAGATTGATGAACAGTACAGAAGCCTATGTGTACAGAAACCTGGAACTGCTGGCCTTCATCTCTTACATGTAACAAGGGATAGTACCAAGGCTTGAAGATTTCAGCTGGAGTAGCTTATTACAGAAATGAAACGTTGAGCTTAAATGGAAGTCAAGTACCTCCAATGTGTGTGATGTATGGTTATGTAATGAATACCCAATGCTGGGTTTTGAACCTTGTCCAAAAACTCATGAATATCATCTTTGGTATTTGAACACTCCATTGGCAAGGTAAGTATCATCTAAGTAACTACACGCCATTTTAAAAAAAGTTGTTACAGACTGAAAGAAATACCATTTTTACCTTAATATCTCTCTTGTTAGTGAAGCAAAGATTTGATTTAAACCTTGAAACATCATAAGCTTAAAAATTGCAAATGTGAACCTTCCATATTTGTTTCTTTTTCTCGTTTTTCGTTTAATAAAAAACAACCAGCCCCTGGCTTGATTTGTCAAACTGAAACATGCAAAAGAAAGAAGCTAGAGTTAACTCAAACCTTGTGATGCTTTCAAGGTTCAGATTAAATCATTGCTTCACTGTTTCTCGTGATCTTTAGGGGGGATGTGGATAGTTGATTCATATGTATGTGTTTTCAGTACACTCAGGGTCAAGTAATAGTCTTAAAATGTTGCAAAATATGACGGATTAAGTACGAATTTTCATTTTTGCCTTCCTTACGTTACTTTGGAAAAAGTAAATTGTACAATAGTTCTTGAATAATTTTATTCTGACTTGAAATAATAACAGAGTACATTTCAAAGGGTCAAAAGATAGTTTGTCAAACAGGAAAATATCAAAGCAATATCAAAAGAAACTTTTTTGGCATATTTTCACTGTTAAGTGGGTCTAGGAAAAGTTAGAAAAGTTGTCTAACAAAAGGTAGAGCGTTCGCTTAGCACGCGAGAACTATCGGGATCGATACACGGATTCTCCAAATAGATTATCTTTTAATGTCATCACTGAACGACCATTTCCATCTTTTTGATGAGGTCGAGTTCACCCAGCGATAGATTCGACACATGGAATTGAAGACTGTAAGTACAATGAACGCAGGGGAGAGAGCGTCTTCAAACTAGCTCAAGTTGTAGAACACCCGTCTAACATGCAGGAGGTACCCGGGTTCTCTCGTATATACTCGTGATGCTTCTTTTGAGAAACTCTCTATCATCAATCAGTAATACATGCTTGTGCACCGCCTGAACATACTTCGATTTTAAAAATTAAAGCTTGAAGTGCCTTCAATTAGGCTCACAATATTATTCCTAAATCGTGTATTTCATTAATCAGAGGGGGTTGAAGGCCTTTACTTAAGCCAAACTATATTGAGGCGTCTGTGGTTTAAAATCTTCTTTAGTTTTCAAATTCTATCAAAACCTCATAATAACCTTTCTTTTTAAGAAGTCATTTAGTCTGAGATGGACCGAAATACTAAAATACCTAATTTGAGCACACGTTCACCTACCGTTTGTAAGTTAAATTTTGTCGAGATTCCTAAAAGGAATGTCAGCTGTGTCACAGAAACCTCAGAAAAAAAAACAGGATAAAACTGATTTTGCGATGGGCCACGAAGGATATAGAATGTACCAAAATAAATCCGTGATCACGTTTTTCATCTATTTTATCAAGGCTGCCAAAGTCGAAACAACTTTTGTCACAATCGTTTGCACTATAAGAAATCCAAGTTTCATCATCATCCTCTTATCATAATATTTTTTTTTCCTGAGATAAAAATCTAATCGAGGGCCTACCACAGGTTATCTTTGTTCACTTTCAAGGTGATTATCTGTCAATGATATTGCCGAAAAATAGTAAAAATTTGAACGCATAAGGAAAAGGATGGCATGGCTAAGCTACTCTTCAGAAGAATGACTAAAAGACATGCTCATTTAATTGATATGTACTACTTCATTCATATTCTCAAAGGCTTGCCTGTATGGATACTCATTTAGGGCATCTTTTGCGCCTAACTGTGGCCACTTTTCCTTAAAATTCCACGGCGAGATCTTCTTACTAGGCAGAGTTTAACTTTCGTGTGAATCACCTTGTATGTTTTTCCTCGTCACTTATTCGTTTATTCATTTTGGATATTAAAAAAATATAATCCAAAAAATTTAATAGTGAGTACCGCAGTGTAGTGGTTATCTGCTAGAAACACTTTCGATATATAAGCATTTTGATCGGAGGATGGGCAGACACCACGTGTGCAGCCTTCACAATCATTACAAACTGTATTAAACATTTTTACCTCCTGTGAATTATTTATTCTTCCTTGTGAGAATAATTAATAATTCCAAATTCAGTAAATTAAATTTCAGTTTTGTGATACTCTTCTTTTCATGAGAACCTAATTCTCTCTAAGTATACTGAGGCTGAGGTAAACTAAGAAACACCTATCGGTTTGCGAGTCGGTCTGAACTGTTTCTTTATGTTCATGCAGACTTCAGATCAACAAACGACACTTGTTGGAATGAAAACTTTGCTGCATCATCTACTCGAGAACAGTCTTTCCGTCTTGTAATTTGATTTGGCCTTGTCAAGCCCTGTATGCCGGGATTCGTAGCACAGAAACCTAAGGCAAGATGAAAAATTACGTGCACGTGTGGCAAAAAATCGCAAAATTTATTCGTATGAGGTAAATTTTACATAATTTCGCGAAACCATGTCGTTTGTTCTGTCTATGCGTCTTCGACGTCTTTCCGCTGTCTATGATTTTGTTGAAAATTGATACTTTGACTCTTGAATGACTACCAAACATGAACTTAAAATGAAACGTTCGAGCGTGCGTAACTCGCGTGACAACTAACTAGCCCAACTTTATCAGCTAGTCAGCAACAGGAGTGAGAAACAAATGAAAAACAGAAACAATCGAGCCCGTTCCCATAGCACCTTCCAAATTCTGCTTATTCGTCAGCTTATTCGAAGCAAGTTTCTGTAGTGTAATGGTAATAACGTCCGCTTAGCACCCTGCCACAAACAAAAGACTGTCACAATCCGGTGTCTGCAACATCAGAAATCCAAGTTTTATAACCATTCGTTGAATTTTTTTCCGAGTATTTTGAGGCTGAGATAAACTAAATCACGTGCTTACCGGTGTCTACTCAGTCTGTATCGTTCTATCATGTAAAGACCAGATGAATAAACTTGTTGGTATGACACCTTCGCTGCACTATTTACTCGTGTTCGCATTTCCGCTATCGACGTAACTATAATTTCCATTTTCAACCTCATTCTTGTGATTATTTGTCGGGATTCGCACGAGTGATGTTCATTGCTCCCAACAATGAAAAAAATAGGTCCACCACGTGTGCTCGTAAAATTGCTTGCACACGCAAGAAATAAATTCCACATGAGGTAATATGGCAAAAGCAGTTATTTTAGAGAAAATTTGAAATTTTCATTTGTATTTTCTTTGATAGTAAGATATCAAACATCCGGGCCTGACCGAGAGTCGAACCAAGGACCTCTCGCACCCAAAGCGAGAATAATTAAATCAACAGGCCAGTTATACGAAACCCTTAAAAAATATGTTACTGTTGTTTTGATGCGTAGCTGGTTGCAGGTGTGTAAGCAAATGATCGCTCCTTATCGGTCGTCCATGTTAGTGACGTATTCCACTTTCCCTGTTGTTGTCTTAGTGTTTGTACAATCTATTCCTGTTATTATTACTGGCAAGTGTAACAGTAAGGATCACGATCAGTTAACTTTTCCAACAGTAGTTCCAGAGCGAGTGGTGTTTTCTAGATACAAGTGGAAAGTTGCGCTAGCCTTCCATTCATATCTTGTCTCTCGTAAGACTTTCGGTAGTATAGTTGTGAGTATCCTCGCTTGCCACGCGGGAGACCGGATTTCCTTTCCGATAAAGCTCCTCCAATCGGAAAGTCGGTACTTAATCTGAATAAATATCTATCCGAGACATTTATATCGATTTTTCTCTCCAGAGCAATAGCAAATCCTAATTATGCAGATTCCACCGCTGGCCAGAAGATTAGGTGGCTACAGTGTTGTACGGTGCAGAGCTTACTCTGCTGTACTTTTAAATCAAGTGTCGCCTTGGGCAATACATAACCCGAGTTTCTTCAAGTGACTGGTCAAAACACACAGGAAGATGCTGAAGGACGATAGAAATATGGGAATGAAGAAGTGACTCCTTACTTCTCGGGTGCCCCTCCGCTTACCAACAAAGATAAATGGACAAGAAATTTCGCGGGCAAATTATTCCTGATTGGGTACATTAAGCTATAGTGACAATGTGCATGCATTTTGATAGCAGTCATGGAAATTATTTGATTTCTGCTTAATTCATTTCTCAAGCATATTTTCCTAAAAAAAATGATATGCCACAACAATTTATCTATCCGCAAGTTCCAAAGTGTTCATGCTTAACTTTTAAAAGATTTCGGGTTGATTATAGCGACAACGTTGGTCACTTCATGACCAATTTCACAAGGCTGGTATACTTATCAGTTGGGATGACGATCAATTAACATTTTGTCTTTCCATGTATCTTCTATTAAGTTTGATGTCATGGTTTAAAGCTTCAACAATTCGGTTATCGTTGATTTTGACAGGTTGTGAACGTATGTAATTTGTTTTTGTCCACAATTTTTATATTTTATCAACATTTTAAGTTTAAACTCACAGCGGACAACATTTTACAGGAAACCGACCCATACGGACAAGTGACTAGGCTAGACATCTTTCAGCCCGAGATAATTCACTAAGGAGAAGTGCAAGGCTATTTTATTACACGAAGGACAGCCTATCCAACGAAAACAAATACGTTGACCCTCTCTCTTTTTAAAGAAAAACTACAACAATCAGTACACTAGACAAAACAGACAAAGACTTATTAGGTCCGTTGTTGGTGCGTGTGTTTGATCGTACTAACCATCTCGTTATCTGCATCACGTTTTGCCGACTGAAGAATCATTTTTTTTATCATATCACGTCTCTCATATTTACTCAATAAAACTGATCTGTCAAAATAATATTGAATTATTGATTATTGGGAAATTAGCTAAAATGGTAGAGCGCTCGCTTTGCATGCGGGAGGTACCGGTATTCTTTTGTTTATTCCTTGGAAAAAGCTTGTAAAGTGTTGACTATGAATCTCTTTTGTAAACTTCAACATCTGGTTATTTAAACAAAGTTTAGCCACCCTTTAACAAAACCGTGTTCTACGCCATCTTCACCTCAGGCAAACGTTTTATCTGAACATTAGTTTTTGTCAAAAGGGTCAAAAGCTGATAGTGGAGGGACATTTACGCAATTAAATCAACCCTCCTATAGAGAATCCTCAAGGCCTATTCATTGCGGAAAACCGCGGTTTGGGTTAGAGCTCGTGTAAATAACCGACCCCAATGTCCAAGGAAAGGATGACCAAGCGGATACGGAGGCTTACGCTACTTCTATAACTCGCATGTATCGTTATTAATTAACTTGCTCAAGAATTGATGAGGAGGATAAAGACCATTTTGAAATTGTATCGAAGAAAGTTTTGTTCTCTTCGAACTCAGACCACCAATTAAATTTTTCCAACAATTGTCTTAAGGCACATTCAATTAATTTAATTTTCTATGGTGACGGTAAAAACCTGTATGAATATTCGATTCTATGAAAATATCTAAAGACAAAATCGGAAGTTTGGCTGATGTTCTTTAAAAATTTAGAAAATTGGTATCTGTGCGCACCAAGAAACAACTCAGAACATTTATATAGGTATTCACTGTCGCTATTGAAAGTTGAATTAATTAAGGATGATTTAAAACAAGCTGAAAGAAAAGTAATTGGATAAGAAATTTTTGGAGTCGTCTTTCTAGATATTCTCTCCTTTAGCAATAACTTGTAAACAATCATGGGCAATAGGGGCCTGTCCGGGAGTCGGACTCGGGACCTCTCGCACCCGAAGCGAGAATCGTGCCACTAGATCAACAGGCCAGACACAAAAATAAAATGGGGATGTAAGACAAGCAGGAAATGCATAATAATTGTGACAGGTCTGAACAAAGAAGGGCACAATAAAAATGCCTCAAATTCATTTTTCATGAGTGACCCAAAAAAAAAAAAAAAAAAATCATAATCAGATGAAATGTGTAAATTAATACTCTGAGACTATATACCATTGCTCTGAGGTTCGAGAATTTCAGGTAAATGGGAAAGCTTTTAGTCAATGGGCCAGGCCACTTTTCGGGACCAAACCGAAGGAAAAAATCTAAGTGTCATCATGTGATACTACTGCCTAAGGTGTTTTTCAATTTGTATGATAACGTTTGTGGATGAGTAGCTTTGATGGAGATTTTTCGATTTAAAATTTCGCAAAAAAAACTTCAGCATGGAAACGAGGCTCAGAATAAAATCCCTTAAATATATGGTCACGATCGTTTTATGAGATCTTTAGATAGTAAAAAAGAGGAAAACATTTGTATTTTTTCCCTCGGAGTTGTCAGAAGTAAAAATTTGTAAAAGGATTAGACGACAAACAAGAAAAGAACCAACAGTGTAATTCACATTACATCATGGGTAAATCCAAGATGGCAGCTCCCTCGACAGGTGCGTAGGACTCATTTGTGCTAGAATTTTGGTTGTTTATTGAGACGTGAAAGGTTTCAAGGGGATAAATAACCAGTATGATATATGTCAGAGGGAATTCGATACTGTCATGTCAAGTCAACGGTTCTCAGAGTTCTCTGTGCTTTATGACAAGTACCTGGACTATCTTCATGGCAGTAATGGGAAGCTGTCTAGCTTCTGAATGTCTTATATTGATATGGTAGGGATTCTTCTGAATTTTCTGAGAGCATGCAGAGAGGAGACTGGGAGCTACATCTATCAGCCATTAGAAAAATGATTCCTTGGTGTTTTGCTTACGACAATCTTAACTATGCTCGTTAATTGTCGGCATATGTCTCTGAGATGTCTCACCTTAAAGAAGAACACCCTGAAGCTTTCAAATATATAAAATCTGGAAGATGTTCAGTCCAGATAGGGGAGGAAAACCCAATTGGAAAAGACTAAATAAAGACACTGACAGCAAGGGGCACCAAAGGATTCAGCCTTAAAGCAGGAGCGGTGATGAAGTACTATCTGGTTGCCTACAATCGCAGTATCTTCCTGAAGCTGATGAAGGACATGTTAGACTTGAGTAAATCAATTTGCCAGCACACCGATCTCCAGAGAACCAGAATTTTAAGAGATGACCCATTCAGCAGCGTGCAGCAAGATCTGGTTTGTCTCTCCACTGGAAAGGAAGCCCCTCCAGAGATACAACAAGATTTGCTTATTACTAAAGCTGTTGGAGAGAAGGCGTACGAAACCTTTCGTGTAAAGCAACTGGGGTAACAGCCACCTCAAACCAAGTTCCACGTCACAATCACCAAGGCAAAGCTGCAAACATTTAGCGAGCTGAACAAAAAGGTGCAAGTCCGGAACAAAACGTCCAAAGAGATCATCCTGAAATAGAAGTCTATTCGCTCAGATAATACCAATAGCTGAAAACAGAAAACTTCAAATGAGGGAAGTTCTAAGTCATCCACGAGGGGCCCTTCCTGGGCGTTATCCACTGCCGATGGATCATCATGAAGAAAAACAAACAAGATAGCTTTGGAAAAAGAACTGCAAAAAAGTGTTCCAGCCGCAGACGTGATCCCGCAACCATCAGCATGTGTAATATATGCTTTGTCCCTCGTACAGAGACTCAAAGGAAACCACAAGGCGTTTGCCGAGGTGGCCGACTCTCTACTGCGCCTAGTGCTGCAGTAGTGGTCTAACTCAAGGAGAATAGATGTTATCTTTGATATGTACAAAGAAACTTCTATCAAAAATGCAGAAAGAGGGAAGAGGGGAGCAGAATTTGGCGATGAATTTAGAAACATTCAATCCGAACACAAAGTGCAGCAGTGGAGAAAATTCCTTTTGAATCCAAAGAATAAAAAGGCCTTCACAGATTTGTGGTAAAGGAGTGGAAGCGAAGTCTGCAACGCTGCCCTTTGACGATTTTACATTTTAATTTTGTTTGAGGTGGCTTTGAAGAGCAGCTAACGCCACTTCAAATCTTGGCAAATAATCGCGACATAGAGGTTCACAAAGTGATATGAAACTCCTAGATTTTGCTGCGGAAACGCAAAAAGTGTTCATGGGTGGTGGTGTATACAGAAAAGATTTCATTCCAAATCATGACCTCAGGTCATTTGCTGTGTTTGCACAAGCATATAGAAAACTTTCCTAACCAACTCGCATCGGTAAGTATTCCAACCTCCAATGTTCGTACGAAAACAAAGTCTTTAAAATCATAATTATTTAGGTTTGCAAAAATTGAAATTGGTGCAGATATTAAGAAAGTAGAATGTGATAGCGATCGCGATAGTGACAGAAGATCACTTGTATCTCTGGCAGGGCCTGCAACCCTCCACGTGTTCAGCGGATGTGATAAAAGTCGGATGTCATTACCATTTCTCAGTTCAACTTTTCTACTCGCTTATGCTAATTTAACACTTGGCAATAGGAATATAACATGAAGTTTTATATGAAATAATTCATATTTGTACTGCGGTTGTAGATGAAAGTGAAATGTGATCATCGCAGTAAATTTTCCAATTTAAGCAATTGGAAAGAAGAAGCCTGAAAAAAATCAGGGCTTCAACGGGATTCGAACCCGTGACCTCCGCGATACCGGTGCGATGCTCTACCAACTGAAATTGCTTAAATTGGAAAATTTACTGCGATGATCACATTTCACTTTCATCTACAACCGCAGTACAAATATGAATTATTTCATATAAAACTTCACGTCAATTCACTGCACGAAGATATGAACTCAATAAATTGACCTCGCTCCCAATGTGTGGCTTCATAGCTCAGTTGGTAGAGCATCGCACCGGTATCGCGGAGGTCACGGGTTCGAATCCCGTTGAAGCCCTGATTTTTTTCAGGCTTCTTCTTTCCAATTGCTTAAATTGGAAAATTTACTGCGATGATCACATTTCACTTTCAGGAATATAACACTTTGCGACATTTCTAGTTTACTTGAATATTTGCACAATGATTACTTAAACCTTCTCTAGCATCTCGAAAAGGATCCACATAATAACGATCCTGGTTGAGTTGTTTCAGTCTCTTTTTTTTACATCCGCTTTCGCGCAAGACTGGTGCAAATTACGAAGGTGCCGGGAACGATATCCAGATTGTCAATTGTTTACCATCTACCATTTCTCTTGTGCAAGGTGCGTTAGCTCAATCGGTAGAGCGTGGTGCTGATGACGCCAAGGTCGCTCGTCTAATGTTTTCTTAAATCTAGGAATTGAAGGGCTGTTGCACAATTAGGAAGATGCCGGGATCGATATCCAGATTGTCAATCCTTTGCCATCTACCATTTCTCGTGTGCAAGGTCCGTTAGCTCAGTCGGTAGAGCGTGGTGCTGATAACGCCAAGGTCGTGAGTTCGATCCTCACACGGACCAGAGAATACTCTTTTGTTTCAATAAAGCCATCTGAACAAAAGATTAATTTGTTAAGGACTTTCCATTTCATCTAGGTGTCTGTATTTAATCTGATGATAACTTTTCAAAATATATTGGCTTATTAATCTTCAACAACAGGGGTATTCGTGCACCTACGAATTCTTTGTGGGGACGTGCAAACAAGTTTTTCAAAGCCTGTTCCTAATTTAGACCAAAACATTCCTTTTCCCAAACTTATTTTCATGCCCTCCCTCTACTTTTTTCAGGTCTGGCCGGTCTTAAAATTTGGTGAAATATACTCAAAAGATCAGCTTTAATGACCCAGTTTGGTCTTTTCTCTTTCTCTCTTATTCATTTGGAGCAAAATGAACAATTACGTTGTTACGTTTTGATCTTTTAATATGGTTCAGGGTTTAGGGCTAAGGTACGTCCCACGTACCACAACACGAAAACCTTCACTGTCCAACAGTGATTTTTCAGCGCCTATTGGAGAAATATCTTTAATATGCTACTTTACTCCGATTCTCAAAGGCTTGTCTATATCGATGATTCCTTGTGGAGAGTCTGGTTTGATCCTCGAGTGGAGCTCCAATGGAATCTGTTTCCAACAGCACCTCAAATTAATCTAATAAAACTATTCTTAGCTTACACAGTTTACTTGACGTGAATATCGTGGCGCATATGTTTCTCCTGTTTTCACTTTAAATTTTTCGAAAAAAATACTAATTTTCAATGTAGAATGTAGAAAACTGTAAATTTTTTATGTTTTCCATCTATTAATTTATCTATTTATCTCAGTTTGATAAGATTAATAACTATTCGTAGTTAAGGTTTCTGTAGTGTATGGTTATCACGCCCGCCTCACACGCGTAAAGTTGCAGGCCCTGCGAGAGACACAAGTGATCTTTAGTCACTATTGCGATCGCTAT